>NW_019942803.1:218761-250386 GCF_002910315.2 Salvelinus sp. IW2-2015 | reverse complement strand
ATAGCTCTACCCGGCCTACTGTCCTGGATCGCCGTGACCCCAACCAACCTCTACTCACTGGACCCTTATTGATCACTCGATTAAGCATGCCTCTCCTTAATGTAAATATGCCTTGTCCATTTGTGTTCTGGTTAGTGTTTATTGGCTATTTCACTGTAGAGACTCTAGCCTGCTCACTATACCATATCCAAACTCTCAGTTCCACCACCCACATATGCGATGACATCACCTGGTTTCAATGATGTTCTAGAGACAATATCTCTCTCATCATCACTCAATACCTAGGTTTACCTCCATTGTATTCACATCCTACCATACCTTTGTCTGTACATTATTCCTTTAAGCTATTTTATCGCCCCCAGAAACTTCCTTTTACTCTCTGCTCTAGTAGCTCTAGACGACCAATTCTCATAGCTTTTAGCCGTACCCTTATCCTACTCCTCCTCTGTTCCTCTGGTGAGTAGAGGTGAATCCAGGCCCTGCAGTACCTAGCTCCACTCCTATCCCCAGGCGCTCTCTTTTGATGACTTCTGTAACCGTAATAGCCTTGGCTTCATGCATGTTAACATTAGAAGCCTCCTCCCTAAGTTTGTTTTTTGTTCACTGCTTTAGCACACTCTGCCAACCCGGATGTTTAGCCGTGTCTGAATCCTGGCTTAGAAAGACCACCAAAATTCAGACATTTTCATCCCCAATTACAAGATTTTCAGACAAGATAGAACGGCCAAAGGGGCGGGTGTTGCAATCTACTGCAAAGATTGCCTGCAGAATTCGTTTTACTATCCAGGTCTGTTCCCAAACAATTTGAACTTCTACTTTTAAAAATCCACCTCTCTAAAAACAAGTCTCTCACCGTTGCCGCCTGCTATAGACCACCCTCTGCCCCAGCTGTGCTCTGGACACTATATGTGAACTGATTGCCCCCCATCTATCTTCAGAGCTCGTGCTCTAGGCGACCTAAATTTGAACAGCTCAACACCCCAACCACCCTACAATCTAAGCTTGTGCCCTCAATCTCACACCAAATTATCAATGAACCTACCAGGTACCACCCCAATTCCGTAAACACGGTACCCTCATAGATATCATCCTAACAAACTTGCCCTCCAAATACACCTCTGCTGTTTTCAACCAAGATCTCAGCGATCACTGCCTCATGCCTGCATCCGTAATGGGTCAGCGGTCAAACGACCTCCACTCATCACTGTCAAACGCTCCCTGAAACACATTCAGCGAGCAGGCCTTTCTAATCGACCTGGCCGGGGTATCCTGAAGGATATTGATCTCATCCCGTCAGTAGAGGATGCCTGGACATTTTTAAAAAGTCCTTCCTCACCATCTTGAATAAGCATGCCCATTCAAGAAATTTAGAACCAGGAACAGAATATAGCCCTTGGTTCTCTCCTGACCTTGACTGCCCTTAACCAACAGAAAAACATCCTATGGCGTTCTGCATTAGCATCGAACAGCCCCGTGATATGCCACTTTTCAGGGAAAGCCAGAAACCAATATACACAGGCAGTTAGACAGCCAAGGCTAGCTTTTTCAAGCAGAAATTGCTTCCTGCAAACAAATTCAAAAAAGTTCTGGGACACCGTAAAGTCCATGGAGAATAAGAACACCTCCTCCAGCTTCCAACGCTCTGAGATAGGAAACACTGTCACACGACCAAATCCACTATAATTGAGAATTTCAATAAGCATTTTTCTACGGCTGGCCATGCTTTCCACCTGGCTACCCCTACCCCGGACAACAGCACTGCCCTCCCCTCTGCTACTCGCCCAAGCCTTCCCCATTTCTCTTTTTCCCAAATACAGTCAGCTGATGTTCTAAAAGAGCTGCAAAATCTGGACCCTTACAAATCAGCCGGGCTAGATAATCTGGACCCTTTCTTTCTAAAACTATCTGCTGAAATTGTGGCCACCCCTATTACTAGCCTCTTCAACCTCTCTTTCGTGTCGTCTGAGATTCCAAAGATTGGAAAGCAGCTGCGGTTATCCCCCTCTTCAAGCGGGGGGACACTCTTGACCCTAACAGCTACAGACCTATATCTATCCCTACCATCTCTCTCTGAAAAGTACAATCTTTGTCCCCATGTGCAGTTGCAAACCGTAGTCTGGCTTTTTTATGGCGGTTTTGGAGCAGTGGCTTCTTCCTTGCTGAGCGGCCTTTCAGGTTATGTCGATATAGGACTCGTTTAATTGTGGATATAGATACTTTTGTACCTGTTTCCTCCAGCATCTTCACACGGTCCTTTGCTGTTGTTCTGGGAATGCTTTTCACTTTTCGCACCAAAGTACGTTCATCTCTGGAAGACAGAACGCGTCTACATCCTGAACGGTATGACGGCTGCACGGTCCCATGGTGTTTATACTTGGGTACTATTGCTTGTACAGATGAACGTGGTACCTTCAGGCATTTGGAAATTGCTCCCAAGGATGAACCAGATTGTGGAGGTCTACAATTTTTTATCTGAGGTCTTGGCTGATTTCTTTAGATTTTCTCATGATGTCAAGCAAAGAGGCACTGAGTTTGAAGGTAGGCCTTAAAATACATCCACAGGTACACTTCCAATTGACTCAAATTATATCAATTAGCATATCAGAAGCTTCTAAAGCCGTGACATAATTTTCTGTCATTTTCCAAGCTGTTTAAAGGCACAATCAACTTAGTGTATGTAAACTTCTGACCGACTGGAATTGTGATACAGTGAATTATAAGTGAAATAATATGTCTGTAAACAATTGTTGGAAAAATGACTTGTGTCATGAACAAACTATAGTTTGTTAACAAGAAATGTGTGGAGTGGTTGAAAAACGAGTTTTAATGACTCCAACCTAAGTGTATGTAAGCTTCCGATTTCAACTGTACATGAAACTAGTTGCAAAATGAATAGGAAACATAGTCAACATGTTGACAAGGTTTTAAATAATGATTTTTAATTGAAATAATAATTGTGTCCTTTCGTCAAATAATCCTCCATTTGCAGCAATTACAACCTTGCAGACCTTTGGCATTCTAGTTGTCTATTTGTTGAGGTAATCTGAAGAGATTTCAYCCCATGCTTCCTGAAGCACTTCCTATAAATTGGATTGGCTTGATGGGCACTTCTTACGTACCATACGGTCAAGCTGCTCCCACAACAGCTCAATAGGGTTGAGATCCGGTGACTGTGCTGGCCACTCCATTACAATACCAGCTGACTGCTTCTTCCCTAAATAGTTATTGCATAGTTTGGAGCTGTGCTTTGGGTCATTGTCCTGTTGTAGGAGGAAATTGGCTTGAATTAAGCGCCATCCACAGGGTATGGCATGGCTTTGCAAAATGGAATCATAACCTTCCTTCTTCAAGATCCCTTTTACCCTGTACAAATTTCCCACTTTACCACTACCAAAGCACCCCCAGACCATCACATTACCTCCACCATGCTTGACAGATGGCGTCAAACACTCCTCCAGCATCTTTTCATTTTTTCTGCGTCTCACAAATGTTCCTCTTTGTGAAACTAACACCTCAAACTTAGATTTGTCTGTCCATAACACTTTTTTCCAATCGTCCTCTGTCCAGTGTCTGTGTTATTTTGCCCATCTTAATCTTTTCTTTTTATTGGCGATTCTGAGATATGGCTTTTTCTTTGCAACTCTGCCTAGAAGGCCAGCATTCCGGAGTCACCTCTTCACTGTTGACGTTGAGACTGGTGTTTTGTGGGTACTATTTAATAACGCTGCCAGTTGAGGACTTGTGAGGCGTCTGTTTCTCAAACTAGACACTAATGTACTTGTCCTCTTGCTCAGTTGTGCACCGGGGCCTCCCACTCCTCTTTCTGTTCTGGATAGAGCCAGTTTGCTCTGTTCTGTGAAGGGAGTAGTACACAGCGTTGTCCGAGATCTTCAGTTTCTTGGCAATTTCTCGCATGGCATAGCCTCCATTTCTCCGAACAAGAATAGACTGATGAGTTTCAGAAGAAATAGCCTTCAATTCTCAGAACAATAATTAACTGACGAGTTCCAGAAGAAAGTTCTTTGTTTCTGGCCATTTTGAGCCTGTAATCGAATCCACAAATGCTGATGCTCCAGATACTCAACTAGTCTAAAGAAGGCCAGTTTTATTGCTTCTTTAATCAACACAACAGTTTTCAGCTGTGCTAGCATAATTGCAAAACGGTTTCCTAATGATCAATTAGCCTTTTAAAATTATAAACTTGGATTAGCTAACACAACGTGCCATTGGAACACCTCTGTACGCCTATGTAGATATTCCATCAGCCGTTTCCAGCTACAATAGTCATTTACAACATTACAATGTCTACACTGTATTTCTGATCAATTTGACAAGAAATTTGCTTTTCTTTCAAAAACAAGGACATTTCTAAGTGACCCCAAACTTTTGAACGGTAGTGTATGTATGGTTACTGTGGGGATGATGTCTTCGATGCACTTATTAATGAAGCCTGTGACTGATGGGGTAAACTCCTCAATCCATCGGATGAAACCTGGAACATATTCCAGTCTGTGCTAAACCGTCCTGTAGCTTTGCATCCGCTTCATCGAACCACTTCTGTATTGAGCGCATCACTGGGACTTCCTGTTTTGAGTTTTTGCTTGTAAGCAGGAATCAGGAGGATAGAGTTATGGTCAGATTTGCCAAATGGTTGGTGAGTGAGAACTTTGTATGCGTCTCTGTGTGTGGAGTAACGGTAATCTAGAGTTTTTCGCCTCTAGTTGCACAGGTGACATGCTGGTAGAAATGAGTTAAAATCACCGGCCACTAGGAGCACCGCCTCTGGGAGAGTATTTCCTTGTTTGCTAATGGCTCTATACAGCTCGTTGAGTGCGATCTTAGTGCCAGCATCGGTTTGTGGTGGTAAGTAGACAGCTACGAAAATGAGTGGTGTCCGCTTTCAAAACCCCTCCTAAAACCCCACCTGTTTAATTTAGGTTGTTATCAGTGACTATTTGTTACTTTCCCTTTCTGTTTGAGTGACCAAATTTTTGGTTTTCTTGTTGGGGAACGTAACAAATTCTTCAGATCACGTTGATAGGAGCCTGTCCAGTTTATTCTCCAGCGATTGCACATTCTCCAATGAAACGGAGGGCAGTGGTGGTTTATCCACTTGCCGACGTAGTCTCGTCAGGTATCCCGCACGCCAGCCTCTATAATGGCGCCTCTTCCTCCTTCGAGTGTCGGGGATTTGGGCCTGGTCCGGGATGTGCCATTCGCTCATTGAAGTAGAAAACCTCATCCAAATCGAGGTTAGTGATCTGATGTTCAGAATGTATTTTCGGTCATAGGAAATGATGGCGGAAACATTATGTACAAAAACACAAAATAACACAATTGGTCAGGAGCTTGTAAAACAGCTGCTACTCCCTCCAGTGCCATTTATCTTATCCTGACGGTTTTGTTTTGTACAACACTCCTCGTGCCACTCGTCACCAAAAACAACTTCAATGATTATTCTCCGACTGTGCATTTACGGCAGTTTTTACTTTCACCATTTAAAAGGGACATTTTCTAGTGTTCTGTACTCCCGAAGTTGTTGACTGTTTTTGTGCTTGCAAGTTAGCTGGCACTTTCTTACTGACGATAAAAACGGATCATTGTCATCACTTTACAAGTCATTACTGAATGATTTACTGTAACAAGTCAAACATCAAACTTTGTAAACAATTCATGGTAACCTAGTAAACAATTAATTTAGACCCTGTGATTATTTGAAACAGCCGTTTATTTGATGGAATGTGTGCTGTTGCCTGGCTATTAAAAGGGACAGGCGGCTATTTGAGATTCAGGGTTTAATAGAAGTTTTACGTTGTGTTAATGTCAATATACTTCAATGCGAGTTTGAAAGAAGAGCACTTCTCAACAGTAGATTCACCCTACAAATTGTCTTTGCCCCTGAATTCTGTGCGTCTCCTCTTACCCAGACTGCACAATGAAACCCTGGTTATCTTATTGATTAGAAAGGGGAAGGGGAAATTACTAAGGTCAGCAGGCCTGTAATAAGAAATGTATCCTTGGAGTATCCATTACTGTATTAAGTGTTTCAACCCTGACCACCTCTACTCAACCACCTCAAGCAGTAACTTCGTGACAAATAGTAGACAATCTGACGAAGAAGTGAAGAAAAATCTGAGCCACTGGCTTTAAAAAAAGATATCACATAAAGGTTCATTAGCAGTCAACAATTGCCTGGTTGAACAAAACCATGCGAAGGTCCTCCACTGAGAACTTCATTGAGAGAAGACACTGACGATGTGTGTTGAGAGGTATTCCCGAAGCTTCAGAGGAGCCCCTCACACCTGAGGGAGATGTCACTCCAAACAAATTAAAGAAATCATAGAGAGGTTAATTTTCGTATTCAGTGCAGTCACAGTAAGCAATTTCCCACATTGTGCAGGGAGCACGGAGTACATTTCCTCCAGGGCTGCAACACACAGATAGCACGAGCACCACAGAGAAATCCATTATAGCACAGGCTGCATTTTTACATCCATTTATCCTTTAAACTCTTGAAAATAGAGTACTACCCACGCAGTGGCTTTCTCAGCGGCTCCCCTCTAGGCCTGCTAAAGGTACGGGCCAGAACCCTTTTCCTTTCACACTGTGTCTCTTCAAAAACGGTTTCTCTGCCTTGACACATCAACCTCAAGAGTTTATTGTCAATCTGGAACATTAACAGCTAGCCGGGACTCGATTTAATACAGCGGATCTAAAACCCACTGAGTCATACCTGACTGAGGACCCCACCTTTGTGACCTGTAGTATTACTTCAGTAACATTTTGTATTCAAATGGAAAAATATGTGATGTCATCCCGTAACTATAAGCTCCACTCTACATTTAATTCTGAATGCCGACTGCTTGCAAAATAAAACATTTTCAACTTCGCAGGACAAGGATTGTCCGGACTTTCAAGAATGCTTAAATTGCTTCGCCTTGCCTTTTCTGGTTGGCTAGCAAGTTTCATCATTCAACTATTTCAGATCTACAGGAGTGTACGATTCACAACGGCACGGACTAGCGTAGGCAGCCGATCCGTGGTGATACGCTGGCACATGAGAATTATTAGAATATGGCAAATATTAGTCAATGATTGCATTCTATCCATGCTGGCTTACGCGTGCTATCTGAGACATGAAACAGATAGGTGGGAGGGGGTATACAGGTTGTCACCAATTTATTAATGCACAATTTGCCTAAGTGGGTAATGGAAACACTTCAACCACTAGATTTCTATTCGACACTGTAGATTTTTGCTAAAAGGTGGTTATTTCAGGTGTGATGTCATTACATCAAGCTATTTGTATTGACGGAAGACAGTTCAATGGAAATGCACCCTAGTAGGCAATTGTCATCTATTTGTATCTATTTTCTTTCTAAATGTTGACAACAAAAAAATTACTGGACACTTTGTGACATCGGCTGATGTAAAAACGGCTTCATAAATACATTTCATTGATTGACAAATCAATGGAAACATAGTTGGTGTCAGTAGGAGTCGGAGTCAGTAGGAGTCGGAGTCGATCTCAGTAGGAGTCGGAGTCGATCACAGTAGGAGTTGAGTCAGCAGGTATTGCATCAGCCTCAGTAGGAATTTATTCAGACTCTCCTAGATCCCTTTAATTCTTTCCTCCAATCCTACATCCCTTAATTCATAATGTTCTTGCTTGCTTTCCTACATCCCTTGACTCCTATCCTAACTTTGTTTCCTTCCCTCCTTCTGTTCTCTTTTATTAAATCCTTTTCCTTATCCTTTCATTTTCTAGCTTTTCCGTTTCTCTTTTCCCTTCCTAGCTATTTTCCTCTTATCCCTTCTAAGCTTCCTTTCCTTCATTTCGTAGTTCTCTTTCCTCCTTTCCTAGAGTTATTTCCTCCTTTCCTTCTTTCCTAGCTTGTGAACACTTTGGAATTACCTGGACTTCTCCATAAATTGGTCATAACATTTGATCTGATCTTCATCTAAGTCACAACAATAGACAAACACAGTCTGCTTAAACAAATAACACAAACAATTATACATGTATGTCTTTATTGAACACATCGTGTAAACATTCACAGTGCAGGATGGGAAAAGTATGTGCACCCTTGGATTTAATAACTGGTTAATCCTCCTTTGGCAGCAATAAACTCAACCAAACATTTTCTGTAGTTGCGGATCAGACCTGCACAACGGCCAGGGGATTTTGGACCATTTGGACCTTTACAAAACTGTTTCAGTTCAGCAATATTCTTGGGATGTTTGGTATGAACCTATCTCTTGAGGTCATGCCACAGCATCTCAATCGGGTTGAGGTCAGGACTCTGACTGGGCCACTCCAGAAGGCGTATTTTCTTCTGTTGAAGCCATTATTTTATTGATATACTTCTTTGTTTTGGGTCGTTGTCTGTTGCATCACCCAACTTCTGTTGAGCTTCAATTGGCGGACAGATAGCCTTACATTCTCCTGCAAAATGTCTTGATACACTTGGGATTTCATTTTTCCATCRATAATAGCAAGCTGTCCAGGCCCTGAGGCAGCAAAGCAGCTCCAATCTATGATGCTCCCTTCACCATACTTTACAGTTGGGATGAGGTTTTGATGTTGGTGTGTTGTGCCTTTTTTAGTTCACACAAAGTGTTGTGTGTTCCTTCCAAACAACTCAACTTTAGTTTCATCTGTCCACAGAATATTTTGCCAGTAGCGCTGTGGAACATCCAGATGATCTTTGCGAACTTCAGACGTACAGCAATGGTTTTTCTTTTTGGACAGCGGCTGTCGCTTCTTCTCTTATGTTGCTTCTTCCGTGGTGTCCTCCCATGAACACCATTCACCATTGTTTAGTCACCAAACACCATTGTTTAGTGTTTTACGTATCGTGGACTCGTCAACAGAGATGTTAACATGTTCCAGAGATTTCTGTAAGTCTTTAGCTGACACTCTAGGATTCTTCTTAACCTCATTGAGCATTCTGCTCTGTGCTCTTGCAGTCATCTTTGCAGGAGGGCCACTCCTAGTAGAAACAGTGCTGAACTTTCTCCATTTGTAGACAATTTGACTGATGAACATCAAGGCTTTTAGAGATACTTGTGTAACCCTTTCCAGCTTTCCAGCTTTATGCAAGTCAACAATTCGTAATATTGGGTCTTCTGAGATCTCTTTTATTCGAGGCATAGTTCACATAAGGCAATGCAAACGAAAATGTTGTGAATTTTTTTATAGGGCAGGGCAGCTCTAACCCATGATTATACTCCAGGTTAGCTGACTCCTGACTCCAATTAGCTTTTGGAGAAGTCATTAGCCTAGGGGTTCACATACTTTTTCCAACCTACACTGTGAATGCTTAAATTATGTATTCAATATAGACAAGCAAAATACAATAATTTGTGTGTAATTAGTTTAAGCTGACTGTTTGTCTGTTGTGACTTAGATGAAGATCAGATCTAATTTTATGACCAATTTATGCAGAAATCCAGATAATTCCAAAGGATTCACATACTTTWTTTTGCCACTGTATGTGGTAGGTATTCACCAGCACCAGTAGGTGTTAATAGTAGTGGGCTGTAAAGCTGCAATCAGCAGTTGAAACAATAACAAAGTGTTTCACTGCCTCTGTTTCAGTAAAATAACTGAAGTATGGGGCTGGAGAAATGTAACCACTTTCAAATTCATAGACAGGGCTATGGGGTTGGGGCAAGGGCTGACCATCCATGATATCAAAATGATAGTTTTAACCATGTTTTGAGGCTATATAGTCTTTACGTTTTCTCTTTTTTACAAGCATTGGAGTATTACAAGCTTATATTATGGGTTCTGATGAAGTATGACAGTTGAACTAAGCTCTGGATGCATTTAAAAGTTATATTCAAGAATCAATGGGTAAATATTGTAGCGATCCTCTCTGTATGAGCCACTACTCACCACATTTTATACACTGCAGTGCTAGCAAGCTGTAGATTATGCTTTCAGTACTAGATTAATTATCTGATACTTTGATTGGGTGGAGAACATGTCAGTTCATGCTGCAAGAACTCTGATAGGCAGGAGCTCGTCCTCTGGGAGTTGTCATAATTACTGTATAAGTCTATGGGAGGGGGTGAGAACCATAARCCTCCTAAGGTTTTGTATTGAAGTCAATGTACCCTGAGGAGGACGGAAAATAACTCTCCCCCGGCTACACCATTGGTGCTACCCTACAGAGTGCTGTTGAGGCTACTGTAGACATTCTTTGCAAAATAGTGTGTTTTAATCAATTATTTGGTGACGTGATTATATTTTGTATAGTTTTATCAATTTCTTTTCACTTTTAATGTTTTACATTTTAAATTCACTGAGGAGGATGGTTCTCCCCTTCCTCCTCTGAGGAGCCTCCACTGGTGTATTAAACAACTGGAATTTGAATTTTGCTATATCTCCTTTAATCAGCYGCTCTTCCACAAACATTGTTTTGTTATTCTTTTTACTGTACAGGAAGCAAATGTACTTTACAGGAAGCATATTAAAGCCAAATTATATTTCCAAAATACCATACCATAGCCACACTTCAGTATATGTAGTTAATGACTAGTCTGCATTTTTTGTGTTGGCAAGAGAAAGGGTGGAAAAAAATAAACAAACAAGAAAACATTTGGAGAAGGAACAGGAACTTGACAGTCAGTCAGGGCAATTTATCATTCTGTCAAACTCCACTGACTGCTGCAGCACAGCTATCTACAGTACACACAATCTCACCAAAATGGCTGAGAAAGCAAAGAAAAAGATGCCATGTTTATGATTTCACTTACTTTGTTTCTTGTCAATCATACACTCATACTGCATCTTACCAAACACAAAGTACTCTGAGTTTTAAAACCAATGTTATATTGTTGTTGGGATCCTCTATTTAATGGTTTACCCCTCCCAATTGCTCAGAATTAAAATATGAATACATGTATAACGTAATTCCTTTTGCTGTCAGTTTGATACCTGTGTAGTTTAATTCTGTAGGTGGTGGATGTGACGCTTTGTTGACAAACACTGGACGGAGATCGATTACCCTTTTGCATGAAGAAGAGCCGAACGAGAAGAGAGGAAGAGATCAGATCGCTATGATCCCAGGAACTTTACTTTTGGTTTCTATTTTTAATTGTTGTGCTACTGGTGCTGCCTGTTGATGTTAGGTAGGCAGCYACAGTAGCTGAATGATGTTAACATCTTCGGGTTTTATTTCWTTAAATGTATTTTATTTCATCCGGGTGCTTGTGTCACCTACTAACACCCTAGTACTACCCGTAGCTCCCGCTCTCCTCAGTCCGAGAAAACACTGAGAGAGAAAGGTATGTGTTGTTGATTACTCCTTTGTAGAAGTCCATAACGTGAAATAAATAAAACATCCCAAGGTTAATGCTGTAGATATTGTTATAAGGGAGTGTGAGGCTATTGAAACATGTCACTTTCAGAGTTTTATTGTTGTTATTAATGTAGTTTACAGAGTGCTAAAAGTGCTGCTGTTGCTAGCTAGCATGCCTTTCTGTGATGCAGACGGTTAGCTAAACTGCCGACTGGTGCTGGCGTTGCATTATGGGAGATGTAGTTTGGTCCTCTACGGTCTAAATGGAATATAGGCGATTTCACGTTGTAACTTGTTTATGTTTCAGTACATGAGTTGTTGTATTTTGGTACTGTCAACACTGAAAGCACCTAGCAATGTATTGGGGATGTGAGACAGGATATGTGTTTTGCCTTTCTTCATGCTCCTGTGTAGAACAACTTGTCAGATGGTGCATTGGAGACTGATGTGTTCCTGTCCTGTCTTTTCACAATACTATTGCAGGATATGCGTTCTAGTTAAGAAGGTTAAGATTATTACATCTTTGTATTAAGGACTGGTTATTTTATAGTATACATTATGGCTTTATATATGAATGTGATTTGTGTGAGTCTGAGAAAACACTGAGAGAGAAAGAACAACTTGTCAGATGGTGCATTGGAGACTGATGTGTTCCTGTCCTGTCTTTTCACAATACTATTGCAGATCAACATAAAAGCCTAAAAGACAGCCGTGGTGTCGCTCTTCATTTCCCTGGTTCTCCTGTGGTACATAAGAAACCCGCTACACGAGTGTACTGATATAAGTGTAATGCACATGAGATTCCGGCAACTTTGTGAAAAACTATTTGATATTGGAGATGTGCCTGGTATTCACACACGTACATGTCCTCTCATTGGCTAGAATGCTCCCACCTGATCTCGCCTACTGAAGCATGTCTATCACCTTGTATTTCCATTGTTAGAGTGGTCAGTCGACCATCTTCTCAATACAATAGATCATCTTTGACTGACCACAGTTACAGCCATGCATCAATTCAACTACTTCTTGTCCTCAAGTAATAAACATCTGACCAATCAGAATAGAGCACAGTAGTAGTTAGGTAGATAATCAAATACCATTACAAACAACATTCACCATATTTTAGAACTACACAACAGTGACATAGAAAACAATAATATTATACTGTTCAATGAGTGGGCTAGAATATATCAAATATGGTATACTAAATGTACGTGTTGTTTCAAGGTACACTATTTATACAAAAGGAGCAACGACAATTCAGCCGCAAAATGGAAGGCCACACAAGCTCACAAAACGGTACCGCCGAGTGCTGAAGCGTGTGGCGCGTAAAAATCGTCTGTTCTCAGTTGCAACACTCACTACCGAGTTCTAAACTGCCTCTGGAAGCAACAACAGCACAATAACTGTTCGTCGGGAGCTTCATGAAATGGGTTTCCATGGCTGAGAAGCCGCACACAGGCCTAAGATCACCATTCGCAATGCCAAGTGTTGGCTGGAGTGGTGTAAAGCTAGCCACCATTTGACTCTGGAGCAGTGGAAAACCGTTCCCTGGAGTGATGGATCAAATCAAATCGCATTTGTCACATTCGCCAAATACAACAGGTGTAGGTAGACCTTACAGTGACATGTTTACTTACAAACCCTTAACCAACAATGCAGTTTTAATATAAATAAGAGTTAAGAAACATATTTACTAAATAAACTAAAGTAACAAATAAAAGAGCAACAATAAAATAACAATAACGAGGCTATATACAGGGGGCACCGGTACCGAGTCAATGTGCGGGGGTACAGGTTAGTCGAGGTAATTGTGGTAATATGTACAGTACCAGTCAAAAGTTTGGACACACCAACTCATTCAAGGGTTTTTCTTTGTTGACTTTTTTCTACATTGTAGAATTATAGTGAAGACACAAACTATGAAATAACACACATGGAATCATGCAGTAACCAATAAATGATCTCCGCATGTGTGGTTCCCACTGTGAAGCATGGAGGAGGAGGTGTGGGAGTGACTTTCTGGTGACACAGTCTGTGATTTTTTTTGAATTCAAGGCACACTTAACCGGTATGTCTACCACAGCATTCTGCAGCGATACGCCATCCCATCTGGTTTGCGCTTAGTGGGACTATTATCTGTTTTTCAATAGGACAATGACCCAACACACCTCCAGGCTGTGTAAGGGCTATTTGAAAAATAAGGAGAGTGATGGAGTTCTGCATCAGATAACCTGGCCTCCACAATCACCTGACCTCAACCCAGTTGAGATGGTTTGGGATGAGTTGGACCACAGTGAAGGAAAAGCAGCCAACAAGTGTCCAGCATATGTGGGAACTCCTTCAAGACTGTTGGAAAAGTATTCCAGGTGAAGCGAAGCTGGTTGAGAGAATCCAAAGAGTATGCAAAGCTGTCATCAAGGCAAAGGGTGGCTACTTATATTTGTATGTGTTTAACACATGATTACATATGCGTTATTTCATTGTTGATGTCTTCACTGTTAATATACAATGTATAAAATATTACAAATAAAGAAAAACCATTGAATGAGTAGGTGTGTCCAAACTTTTAAATGGTACTGTATATGTAGGTAGGGGTAAAATGACTATACATAGATACAGTGCCTTGCAAAAGTATTCACCCCTCTTGGCGTTTTTCCTATTTTCTTGCATTACTACCTGTAATTTAAAATGATTTTCATTTGGACAAAATAGTCCAAATTGATGAAGTGAAATGAAAAAAATTACTAAATTCTAAAATTTCAAAAAAATTACAAACGGAAAAGTGGTGCGTGGATATGTATTCATCCCCTTGCTATGAAGCCCCTAAATAAGATCTGGTGCAAACAATTACCTTCAGAAGTCACATAATTAATTAAATAGATTGCACACAGGTGGACTATAAGTGTCACATGATCTCAGTATATACAGTTGAAGTCGGAAGTTTACAAACATTTAGGTTGGAGTCATTAAAACTCATTTTTCAACCACTCCACACAATTCTCGTTAACAAACTATAGTTTTGGCAAGTCGTTTAGGACATCTTCTCTGTGCATGACACAATAAATGTTTCCAATAATTGTTAACAGACAGATTATTTCACTGTATCACAATTCCAGTGGGTCAGAAGTTTACATACACTAAGTTGACGGTGCCTTTAAACAGCTTGGAAAATTCCAGATTTTTTTTTCATGGCTTTAGAAGCTTCTGAAAGGCTAATTGACATAATTTGAGTCAATTGGAGGAGTACCTGTGGATATATTTCAAGGCCTACCTTCAAACTCAGTGCCTCTTTGCTTGACATCATGGGAAAGTCAAAAGAAATCAGCCAAGACCTCAGAAAAAAAACTTCTGACCCACTGGGAATGTGATGAAAGAAATAAAAGCTGAAATAAATCATGCTCTACTATTATTCTGACATTTCACTTTAAAAAAAAGAATAAAGTGGTTACCCTACCTGACCTAAGAAAGGGGAATTTTTACTAGAATAAGATGTCAGGAATTGTGAAAAACTGAGTTTAAATGTTTCCGACTTCAATTGTATACACCTGTTCTCAAAGGCCCCAGAGTCTGCAACACCACTAAGCAAGGGGCACCACCAAGCAAGGGGCATCATGAAGACCAAGGAGCTCTCAAAACAGGTCAGGGACAAAGTTGTGGAGAAGTACAGATCAGGGTTGGGATATAAAAAAAAATATCACAAACTTTGAACATCCCACAGAGCACCATCAATTCCATAATTACAATTTTTAAAGAATATGGCACCAAAACGAACCTGCCAAGAGCGGGCCGCCCACCAAAACTCATGGACCAGGCAAGGAGGGCATTAATCAGAGAGGCAACAAAGAGACCAAAGATAACCCTGAAGGAGCTGCAAAGCTCCACAGCGGAGATTGGAGTATCTGTCCATAGGACCACTTTAAGCCGTACACTCCACAGTGCTGGGCTTTACGGAAGAGTGGCCAGAAAAAAAAGCCATTACTTAAAGAAAAGAWTAAGCAAACACGTTTGGTGTTCGCCAAAACATATGGAAGAAGGTACTCTGGTCAGATGAGACTAAAATTKAGCTGTTTGGCCATCAAGGAAAACACTAAGTCTGGCACAAACCCAACACCTTTCATCACCCCGAGAACATCATCCCCACAGTGAAGCATGGTGGTGGCAGCATCATGCTGTGGGGATGTTTTTCATCGGCAGGGACTGGGAAAATGGTCAGAATTGAAGGAATCATGGATAGTGCTAAATACAGGGAAATTCTTGAGAGAAACCTGTTTCAGTCTTCCAGAGATTTGAGACTGGGACAGAGGTTCACCTTCCACTAGGACAATGACCCTAAGCATACTGCTAAAGCAACACTTGAGTGATTTAAGGGGAAACATTTAAATGTCTTGGAAAGGGCTAGTCAAAGCCCAGACCTCAATCAAATTGAGAATCTGTGGTATGACTTAAAAATTGCTGTGCACCAGCGGAACACATCCAACTTGAAGGAGCTGGAGCAGTTTTGCCTTGAAGAGTGAGCAAAAATCCCAATGGCTAGATGTGCCAAGCTTATAGAGACATATYCCAAGAGACTTGCAGCTGTAATTGCTGCAAAAGGTGGCTCTACAAAGTATTGACTTTGGGGGGGTGAACAGTTATTCATGCTCAAGTTTTTTATTTATTTTTTATTTATTGTTTGTTTCACAAGAAAAAATATTTTGCATCTTCAAAGTGGTAGGCATGTTATGTAAATCAAATGATACAACCTCACAAAAAATCTATTTTAATTCCAGGTTGTAAGGCAACAAAATAGGAAAAATGCCAAGGGGGTGAATACTTTCACAAGGCACTGTAATAAACAGAGAGTAGCAGCAGTGTAAAAAAAAGGGGGGGGTCAATTCAAATAGACTGGGTAGCCATCAGATCACGCTTCACCATTTGGCAGTACGAAGGATGAATCTGGGTTTGGCGGATGCCAGGARAACGCTACCTGCCCCAATGCATAGTGCCAACTTTACAGTTTGGTGAATGAGGAATAATGGTCTAGGGCTTTTTCATGGTTCAGGCTAGGTCCCTTAGTTCCAGTGAAGGGAAATCTTAACTCTTCAACGTACAATGACATTATACACAATTCTGTGCTTCCAATTTTGTGGSAACAGTTTGGGGAAGGCCCTTTCCTGTTCCAGCATGACAATGCCCCTGTGCACAAAGTGAGGTGCGTACAGAAATGGTTTGTGGAGATCGGAGTGGAAGAACTTGACTGACCTGCACAGAGCCCTGACCTCAACTCCTTCAAAAATCTTTGGGATGGATTGGAACGCCGACTGCGAGTCAGGCCTAATCGCCCAACATCAGTGCCCGACCTCACTAATACCCGTGGCTGAATGAAAGCAAGTCCCCGCATCAATGTTCCAACTTCTAGTGGAAAGCCTTCCCAGAAGAGTGGAGGCTGTTATAGCAGCAAAGGGGGGACCAACTCCATATTAATGCCCATTATTTTGGAATTAGATTTTCGACGAGCATGTGTCTACATACTTTGGTCATGTGGTGTATTTCTGTGCACATCCAACACACTGAAAAGGATGTAGATATTTGATTATACCATTACAACCTAGTCCATTGGACCAATTGCCATTACATAATAGCTGGTCCATATCTTCTATGCCAAATGGCCCCTTTTGAAGTCATAGACTTCCCCTGTGATTACATTTAGTTCCTGGTTCTTTCATTTGACCAGAATATAATTTCCCCCCAAGCAACATCAAAGTATGGATACTTCAAAGTAGAATAAGGGACTGCCACTTTGACTCCTCAAATGGGTCTTTTGATCAGCTTCTGAAAACCCCAATACAATAAGAGAAAATGCACCAGATAAGAGGATTTGACTGCCATATGATTAATGTAGTCATCCTTACAGTTATCAGATAAGCACAGCATGGACTAATCCATTAATATGAGGAGGCATTCAAAGTCAGTGTAATGGCAGGGGAACTGTTGCAGCACCACAGCTCTGTCAATTCATTTTTGAATGGGGCCTAAAAGTTCCAGAAGCTTAATGGTGTACGAAGGCATACGCATACAAGCCAGGAGGATCAGCAGTAGTCCAAGTGATTACTTTTGGAGCTCTTGTAATCAACATCCAAGACAACAAATTGCATTAATGTGCTGAGACTCTGAATATTCATGCGGTGATTATTAACCAGTCATAATCTTCATCAAAACCAACCCTGTTTTTTATTATCCAAGCAATATTTGTGACATCATAAAAATAAGAATACAACCATAAAGAGTGATCATACTTACTGTCAAATAAGGAAAATCAATCGAACCCAAATCATGTTCTTGTTTAGGTATTTCCATTAAATTAAGGTGAGGCACCACAGGCTAAAATGACAGTTTTGAAATTCAGGAGTATTTTGATCATTTTCAATATTAGTACTTCCAAAAGTTACAATAGAAAATGTCAGCTTGATGTATCTAGTACCAGTCAAACGTTTGGACACACCAACTCATTCCAGGATTTAAGTGTTGCGGTTAATTTCTGTATTATCAAATAAGGAGAGGCAAACTTATCACACAAGTCAGAGATATACTTAAACTAAATATTTATTCACTTATTAATAAAGAAAGCATGTCACATCACACGCAAGTGAATGATGTGAGTGCATTACAATATGGCTGGTCAACAAACCACTCTTAGATGATTTGTTGAGGCCCCGACACAAAGGATACAAAGTCTACATGACAAACAACAGACGTGTGGAATGGGCCACAAGGTTAGGATTCGTATGAAATAAATGAATAATTCACAGCAGACAGTATCTGCTCTAAATACTGTTCTCTTTGTGTCGAAACCAGGGTCTGGCCCCCAAAACAAGATTCCTCTCATAATTATACACACCCGAGCCATCTCTACCCTATCTCCCGGCACACAAACACCAACTCATGCTATGGAATGCAGTCTTTTAGGTTTTATCACCAAAGGCATCGTAAATCCACTGTCAGCATTAAGCCCCAGAGGCCTAACTCAGAAGACCCCGCACAGATGAGTGTTCTAAGAACCATATTCTATTCCACAAAACAACCATTTGATGCAATAACAGTATTATAACATAATCTTGTAATTTTGCTCTCACATACGTCAAGGGGTATGAGTACTTTCTGAAGGCACTGTATATAATTTTAAAGGCCATTTCATAGAGAAATTTACAAACTGGACTCTATGTAGTAACTTACTTTAAAGAGGTCGTGATTGAGTCAACATAGGTGTTTGGCGATTGGTAGGCTAAATTAATTGTACCTTTCGTTAATTGCTATTTCCTGAAAGTAAGACCCTTCCCACATGCTAACACATTTTTCTCAGCATCAGAAGCATCTGTATTCACCACATTGTGTGTGGTTATCCTTAGATATATGCTCCAGATTTGTATAGAGGGAATTGTTGATATGTTGTCAAATGTTCATTCCACATAACATTTTCTTTGGAAATATGTGCTAAAAATGCAGTTTAGTATTTTACAGATTTAAATATGAAAGAAGTATATATCCACAATCTAGTCAATGCAAGTCCGGTCCTGGAGTGTCTCAACAGAGTGAAACGAAAATAGTTAGGCTGACATCATCCAGTTTCCAGAAAAATAGATCTGGGGTATATGCAAATATGTGCATATTTAATGAGTGGTACCTCATTTGCATATTTTAATACAATATTTCAGAGAAGTTGTAGCTAATACAAAAAAGTATTATATTGCTGTCTATATTCAACTAGTAAAGTTAATTGTGATATGATTAAGGGGGGGGGGGGGATTTGTCTATTAGGGTGTGGTGCCTCGCCTTAAGTTACTTTCAACAAACCATAAACAACAGTGCACGAAGCCATTCCTGTCCATTAGTGTCAGGTATGTGAGAGTGTTTCCTGTAAAGTGAACTCACCTAATGGGGTTATGTGTCTCCAGGAGATGGTGGGATCTGGTTTCCCACTGGCTGTGCAGATGAGTGACACGTTGCTGCCCTCGTTTACCGTGATGTCAGAGGAAATGTCATAGATCTTGGGGGGAACTGCAAAGCAAAAGAAACATAAAAGAAACGAGATTACCATTTTTGAATCTTTGACCCACAGTGCACCCTCTCACTCACTTCTTTGCGATGGAACAGTCAGCAAAAAAATAACATTGAAACTGATATACACAGGGTTGGGGGAGTAACGGATTACATGGAATCCGTTACGTTACCAGCAAAAATATTGTAATCAGATTACAGATACTTTTGAAAAACTAGATGACCATTTAGAGGATTCATTTTAAAATCAGAAAGGATGTTTGAGAAAAAAAAACTTTGACACTTCTCTGTTTCCTCAATGACATTCAAATCAGCATTGAAAAAAAGGTGCAAGGTTAAGTTGTGTTTGAAGGATCGCGGGAAAGAGCAGGAATAGGCTTTTGTAGGCTACAGTCCAAGCTATGTCTTCCAATGGTGTGACTGCTGTCAGCATCCAAAGATGATCCAATTTGAATAAACGCTTGGAGGTAAGGATGACAGCAGTGGTGTAGTCTACGGCGATATGAATATCACTTATCATTGATATCTACATAGTGCTATAATTTGAATCACACTGCCGCTCACTCATTTAGCTATTTGCGCCTTATGGATTGTGGTTATTGTGTATGGCTGTTCACAAATATACATGTGTATTTGAACCCAAATACCATAATTACTCTCCGGGGAAGTGGGTATCACTTCCTTGGAATTCTTTTTAAATTGGCATATATTAAAACCGTGAGTGAAGAAATTAAAACTCTTGACACCGTTGAGAGAGCCGCAGAAATAACGATAATAGAAAAGGTAGCAAAGCCATAGAGGCACTAAAAGAAACGCAAGAGCATTCTACTAATTTTGCTCGAATATGGGAAAAAATCTAATCGTGGATAAAATTGGTCAGCATTTCCCTGCTGACAGAAGAAGAAGACAGATGGATATCTGTGGATTAGGTGAGGGGTGGGGTCAGTTCCACTTAAGGGAGTAATCAGGGTTGGTATCTGGTTACCTTCTTTCCTGTGGAGCCATAAACTGTAAGGAGGAGTGTCTTAAGTAGGATGCATATAAACTGTGATGTCTGAAATGTTTAGCGGTCTGCTGTACAGAACCTTTGGGAAAGATTAAACTTGGTTAAAGCTTCTCTAGTGTCCGTGAGTTATTTACTCTGAGAAATAAAAACCTAACAATACTGATTATGTGCCACATAAAAAACAATTACTAATATCACATATAGCTCTGATATGGGGTGTTTAACCTTTATTTWAAAAAATTGTCATTCGAGCCCTGAATGCTGATTGTCTGAAAGCCGTTGTATATCAGGGTACCACGGGTATGACACTTTTTACTGTTCTAATTACATTGGTTACCAGGTTATAATAAAAATAAATCACCTTGGGGTCTGGTATATGGCCAGTATACCACGGCAAAGGGCTGTATCCAGCCACTCCGTGTTGCGTCGTTGGAACTCTAAAAAAGTTTATTTCCTTCCTCCCTTCCTTGGAATAATCACTGATCTGGCATTACTGTATTGACAAAAAATGTGTACTGAAACCTATACCAACTGTGTTAGATCAGTGACTACTACAAGGAATGGAGGAACGAAGGATGCAGTTTACATGCCACTCAGTGTGTTGTTCAGTGGAATTCGTGTTGTGGAAATGGCTTTCTGATCAATAGATTTGGATCCAAATGGGAATAAAGTAGCACACCTTTTGTTTTACGACAGTCTTTTTGAGGCTCTGCTGAATCAATTATTGCTTGTCTGACTTATGTTTACTTGATGTTGCTCCCACTGTTGACACGTCTCCTTAACGTCGGATAGCACAAATGGAAAATGTTGAGTTTGTCTGCTGATCCTATCTCAACCTTTGCAGGAACCAAGACCCTTTCGCAGATGTGGCAAAGGGGTCCCAACTGTTTCAACAGAGATGTCGGGAGACAGTTTGTTGTGGAATCAATGCCACAGGTGTGACTATTTTGCATGTTTAACAATAAAACATTCCTATTGAATGATTAATGCAACATGCGATTTTCAAATTGTGTATTTACACCCTCTTGTATTTGTGTCCCACGCGGCCGACCACAGGAAGTGATACGGTCCAGAGGCATGGTGGATCATTGCTTATGACTAAAATGTTTGACGGGAGCACATGGCAAATGGACTTTGTGATGTAAGTCTGAGGAAAGACGGACAACTGCCTGCTGGCCTGCATCGCTGTGCCCCATAGTGTTTTGGTTTGGTTTTATATGTTTGTCAGATTTTAATTAGCATTGTTTTTAAGTTAAAAGTAAAGAGAAAATAGAATACGCGAATTAAGCTTTCTAACTGAATTGTGAAAACAAACTGAGAATGCATTGAAACTTGATTACTGAAACGGTGACGATTGAAAACAATGCCTTATAAAAATATATATATATGTTAAACTGTCCTTATTGTTGTCTGCCTCTGCTTCACTCTGCCTGCTCAACCCAGACCTAACCTGTCACTTTTCCACCTTGTGACACCAATCAACACAATGACATCGCAGACATGATTTGATCTGTACCTTGGATGGTGACCAAATTGATCATGTCCCTACTTACAAATATCTGGGCATTTGGATAGATGAAAAGCTGTCTATCAAAAAACATATGAGTTAACCAAAAAGCTGAGAATAAAAATTGCCTTCTATTAAAAAAAAATAGGTCATGCCTCTAACTAAATAGTAGAAAGCAGATCATTCAGTCGACATTTCTTCCAGTCTTGGACTATGGCGACATCATCTACATGATGATGCCACTTCATTAAAGACATGCTCCGGTACTTTGGTGACTAAGAAAGTATTTTTTAAACGTCCCACTTTGGCCTGGATGTGTCAATGTGCAGAATTAGTCTTATCTCAATTAGCCTCGAAACCCCTAGTCTGAAAGCGTCTGTTTTCTTGAAGATGTGCTGCGCCATTTTCCCTACATGGGCCAGCCCCCTAGAAATTATCGTTCTAGCCAATGAGCTTCAGCCCTCTGCATTTGAGTGACAGCTAGCAAGACGCCTGCCCAGCGTTCTCCAATGAGGTTGCAGGGTAGGCCCAACAGCTGAGAGAGTGCGTTTGGCTCATGAGTGCTACTTTCAGAACTACTGGCTAAAAAGTATACAAAAGTACCGGAGAATTTAACAAAAGTCGTTAGATGCAGTTTACCATAGTGTACTTAATTTTATCACAGGTGAAAGTTTTTGCACTCATCACTGTTTTCTCTATTCGAAACTAGTATGGCCCCTTGCTTCTCTCCTCCCCTACGGGTGCTGGATCGCGCCTCTGCTTGCTCAGCATTTTGTGGCCACGGCCTGTCCTTCCTCCCTCCTTCCCGTCCCTCACTTCCTGCTGAATGCGGAACGAGGAAGAGCTCAGTTTTGTTTGTTTGGAAAGTTTGTTGTTTGAAAGTGTACGGGAAAGTTATTGGTAGCTAGCTAGCTTCTTAGTTTGGATCCCGCGACGCAGTTGGCATCAGTTGCTGGGACTGCTTGTCTCTTTCCAGTGATCCTGCTGACCAATGACGGGTCTGAAGAGCTATTTGGTGTCGCAGCTAGCCTAGCTGCATATCAAGCTAGCAGGGTTTTCTTGAACGCAGCCTGCGACATGGTTAGCCATTGTGGCTGGGACTGCGGATTGTCCCGGGTTTGTGGCTGTCTAGATCCCTACAGTTTATTGTTTTCAATCTTCCCCGTGACCTGCCCTGTCTGGAACTGCGAGGAGTAACATCGTAACCTACGCTGTTAGCTACCATGACAAAGACCAAAGCTGGCGGGAGTACCGTTGAGGACAGTGGTGTCTCTCTATCACACATGAAGGATCTTTTAAACAAAAAAAATAGACCTACAAGCAGTTGTTACAACAACAACAAAATAGCTTCAAGTGTTTTGTCCAAATACTTGTGGATTCTACTAACAAAAGAATGGACGGCCTGATTAGAGAGGTCCAGGACATGAAGAACAGTTTGCAGTTCTCCCAGGGTCAGCTAGATGAGTTGAAACTGGAGAACGGCAAGATGACAAAAATCTGTAAGTCATTGAGAGAGGACATCAGTTCTGTGTGTGAATCCATGACAATAATGCCGGATAAATCTCGAGGGAAAATCAATGTGGAACAACATGGTTGTGGACGGAATGCGGAACAACATGGTTGTGGACGGAATTGCAGAATCTCCACATGAGACCTGTACGGAGTCTGAGGACAAAGTGAGGGAAATGGATCTCCGAGAAATTGAAGACGGACCACAGGAGGATTGAGGTGGAGCGCACCCACAGGACTGGAAAACCCACCACCGGCCCAGGTGGTGTCACTGTCCACCCTCCCTCCCAGAAGCCTGGAAGGGATGAGAGAGCCAAGCTTATGGGTTCGTAGCTTCAACCCCACAGCACACACCCACACACAAATCTATATATTTTTGCTCTTTTCAGTATTATGTCTATCTCTGATAAGCTACCCAGGAAAGGGCTGAAAATAGCACATACTAATATATGTAGCCTTAGAAATAAGGTTCATGAACTCAATAACAAGCTAACATCAGATAACATTCATATATTAGACATTTCTGAGACTCACTTAGATAATTAATTTGATAATACAGCAGTAGCAATAAAAGGATATAACATCTATAGAAGAGACATAAATACTTATGGGGGAGGTGTTGCTGTATATATTCAGAGCCATATCCATGTAATGCTTAGAGAAGATCTYATGTCAAGTGTTATTGAAGTGTTGTGGTTGCAGGTTCACTTGGCACATCTAAAGTATTTTCTTTTGGGGTGTTGCTATAGGCCACCAAGTGCTAACAGTCAGTATCTAAATAATATTTGTGAATGCTTGATAGTGTATGGTATGTAAAAAGAGAAGTGTACTTTCTTGGGGACCTGAATATTGACTGGTTTTCATCAAGCTGTCCRCTCAAGAGGAAGCTTCTCACTGTAACCAGTGCCTGTAATCTCAACCTACCAGGGTGTTTACAAACACTACTGGAACAAATTCATCAACATGTATCGATCACATTTTTACTAATACTGTAGAACATTATTTTAAAGCTGTATCCGTACCCATTGGATGCAGTGATCACAGTATAGTGGCTATATCTATTTTAGCCAAAGTTCCAACAGCTGGGCCTAAAATAGTGTATAAGAGAGCATACGAAAGACATTGCTGTGACTCTTATGTGGATGATGTTAAACATATTTGTTGGTCTGATGTGATTAATGAGGAGCATCCAGACACTGCACTTGATGTATTTATGAAATTGCTTCTTTCAATTATTGATAAACACGCACCTATTAAGAAACTGACACCATGGATTGATGAGGAATTGAAAAACCGTATGGTTGAAAGAGATGGGGCAAAAGGAGTGGCTAATAAGTCTGGCTGCACATCTGACTGGCTTACTTACTGCAAATTGAAAAATGATGTGACTAAACTAAACAAAAAGAAGAAGAAACTGTATTATGAAGCCAAGATAAATGATATAAAGAATGATGGAAAAAGCTTTGGAGTATTTTAAATTAAATTATTGGCAGAAAGACACATTCAACTCCATCTTTCATTGAATCAGATGGCTTATTCATCATGAGACCATTTGATGTTGCCAATTATTTTTTATTATTTTTCATTGGAAAAGTGGGCAAACTTAGGCAGGAAATGCCAACAACAAACAGTGAGCAATTGTATTCATGCATTAAAAAAATTATGAAAGAAAAGCATTGCAAGTTTGAATTTTGTAAAGTTAGTGTGAGAGAGGTGGAAACATTGTTATCGATCAACAATGACAAACCTCCTGGCATTGACAACTTAGATGGAAAGCTACTGAGGATGGTAGCTGACTCTATAGCCATTCCTATCTGTCATATTTTTAATCTGAGCCTAGAGGTAAGTCTTTGTCCTCAAGCCTGGAGGGAAGCCAAAGAAATGTCCCGCTACCTAAGAGTGGTAAAGTGACCTTTACTGGTTCTAACAGCAGACCTATAAGCTTGCTGCCAGCTCTTAGCAAACTCTTGGAAAAAATTGTGTTTGACCAAATACAATGCTATTTCTCTGTAAACAAATTAACAACAGACTTTCAGCATGTTTATAGAGAAGGGCACTCAACATGTACAGCACTGACACAAATGACTGATGATTGGTTGAAATAAATTGATAATAAGGAGATTGTGGGAGCTGTACTGTTAGACTTCAGTACAGCCTTTGATTTATTTTTCAACAACAGGTTATGGTCAATAACCTGTTGTTGAAAAATTGTATGTGTTATGGCTTTTCAACCTCTGCCATATCGTGGATTCAGAGCCATCTATCTAATAGAACTCAAAGGATTTTCTTTAATGGAAGCTTCTCTAATGTCAAACATGTAAAGTGTGGTGTACCGCAGGGCAGCTCTCTAGGCCCTGTACTCTTTTACATTACATTKTTACCAATGACCTGCCACTGGCATTAAACAAAGCTTGTGTGTGCATGTATGCTGATGATTCAACCACGTATGCATCAGCAACCACAGCTAATGAAGTCACTGAAACCCTAAACAAAGAGTTGCAGTCTGTTTTGGAATGGGTGGCCATTAATAAACTGGTCCTGAACATCTCTAAGAGCATTGTATTTGGTACAAATCATTCCTTAARTTCTAGACCTCAGCTGAATCTGGTAATGAATGGTGTGGCTGTTGAACAAGTTTAGGAGACTTCAGATTGTAAACTGTCATGGTGAAAAGATATAGATTCAATGGTTGTAAAGATGAAGAGGGGTCTGTCCGTAATAAAGAGATGGTCTGCTTTTTTGACACCACACTCCAAAAAGCAAGTTATGCAGTCTAGTTTTGTCTAATCTTTGATTATTGTCCAATCGTGTGGTCTAGTGCTACAAGGAAAGACCTAGTTTAGCTGATGCTGGCCCAGAACAGAGTGGCACGTTTTGCTCTTAATTGTAATCAGAGAGCTGATAGAAACACTATGCATGCCAGTCTCTCTTGGCTAAAAGTTGAGGAGAGACTGACTGCATCACTTCTTTTTTTTTTTATAAGAAACATTAATGTGTTGAAAATCCCAAATTGTTTGCATAGTCAACTTACACACAGCTCTGACACACACACACACACACACACACTTATCCCACATGACATGCCACCAGGGGTCTTTTCATAGTCCCCAAATCCAGAACAAATTCAAGAAAGTGTACAGTTTATATAGAGCCCTTATTGCATGGAACTTCCTTCCAAATCATATTGCTCAAATAAACAGCAAACCTGGTTTAAAAAAACTGATAAAACAACACCTCACGGCACAACACCTCTCCACTATTTGACCTAGATAGTTTGTGTGTGTGCATTGATATGTTGGCTACGTGTGTCTTTAAAATTGTTTTATGTAGTTCTGTCCTTGAGCTGTTCCTGTGTATTGATGTTCTGTATTATGTCATTCTGTATTATGTTTCATGTTTTGTGTGGACCCCAGGAAGAGTAGCTGCTGCTTTTGCAACAGCTAATGGGGATCCTAATAAAATACCAAATACCTCTTTGACGTCTCATAGGTCCAAACACTGCATTCTGTTCCTTTATAAAGCCCTTTTGCAAAAAAACTCTATATTGACAAATGCCATGTTAGCATAAGTGCATCTTTAGCTAGTAATGCTGGTTGCTCACAAATGGGTAATGTGTCAAATATGGTCAATTTAAGAGCACCATATACCCACAATAGAATTGAAAGCTTGAAATATGTTGCATGTATCACTAGAGGACGATGGGAACCTGCAGACAATGGATAAACTCAAACTATGTTAATACAGTGCAGTGGGTTTGAGTGGGAGTGTGAATAGCTTGGAGGGCCTCCATAGCTTTTCACTCAACATACTGTGTAGTCATAAACAGCAAGAAAGGTTAACACCAGTACAGAGCACACTCCTTTACGTTCCATTGAGCATATAATGATTGAAAAACATGATTTAATCTCCAACCCGGGGGGATTCTCTCTTATTTCATCTGTTTTTTTGCAGCTCTGTTGTTTTTATTATCCTCTAAACTCACTGGACACCATTTACTTCAAAGGCTACAGAGAGYGGTGGCTTTAAGATGTGAGTTTCTCCAAAACAATGGAGGAGGCCGTGACAATGCCACCCCACCATCCCTGCAACAAAACAACATTCTAACCCCTTCCCAGTCCCCTCCGAGTCAACTTCTTGTTTTCTTCACGTGGTAATTCATTAACGGCTGTGTGATTGTCGTGTTTGCCCATTCCACTCTAATTTCGATTCTACAGCCCTGCGGGAGGTGGTGAGACGAAGCTGCCACAGCTGATCGGGACGGCATCATCTCCTTTCTCCAGCCCGGAGTGAATAAATAAGCCTCTAATGACGCCACCTTGAATTACTGAAACGCTTACAGCTGCACTATTAAAATGCAGGGCTTTCTCCACAGCAAAGTGGAATACACGTCTTTACATAAATTCTGACAGGTTCTCCGGGGCTGACTACTACCACCAAATTGCAGGACCCCATTACTATACACCTACTGCCAACTCGCATTCCAATTACTGCACAGGGGAAGCCATGCCTCCTGTCATAATGCTCACTACCATGGGCAAAGGGCGGAGAGGAGCAAAGGAAAAATAAATCCTTTATTCACCTAATTTATTCATATATTATTTTGTTTTCCATTTTCTGCATGGATAAATGAAACCAACACTGCACAATCACAATAATGTCTAAATACACTAATTTAATAGCATTACAGGGCACAGATGCTTACAGGATTGAGGGAGGAAGTCCATTGATCAAGAAAAGTCTAATTTGGGTACATTTGAAAAATATTTTTGGGGCTGTACTCAATAACTGASAGAAAGAAAAAACGTTGTGGGTTCATACCCTTGAAATCCTCATATTATGTTTATCCAAATCTGTTCAAAATTACCAGTTGTTAAAGATGACATTGATATAGGCCTAAATGAAAAACCTAAAAAAGGTACAGTTTCTCTGGCTTAGCCAGTTAATATACACCTCAGTTAGGAGACAGTTTCTACATATTCCTACAGGTATTCAATTCCCTCTCCCTGCTGCGGGCTGTAAAAAAAAAAATGTAAATCCCTTAATTAGCTGTCAGACACGGAAACTAAACATACAGACTGACAGATTATATTACCCAAAGGGATTACCTCCATTTGCAATGTCAAAGTATTCACAGATAATACACTGTACTTAACTTKAGAAGAAATTGGTCCAAGTTGAAAAAAATGCTTTCATTGGTAGCCAATTTATTGAAATTAAATGATAAAACTTGGTTGAATAATGTGTCTAAAATCCCCTAGTTTGTTTACGTGTGTGTAACTTTCTTCTAAATATAGCCCTCCAGGTGTAGCCCATCTTCCCCATTATCCCCTGAGTATTTATACCTGTGTTCTCTGTTTGTCTATGGCCAGTTCGTCTTGTCAGGTCTTACCAGCGAGCTTTCCCATTTTCCTGTTTCTCAAGTGTTTGTTTCCTAGTTATCCCAGTTATGAACCTCTACCCCGTTCTGCCATCCTSTACCTGCCTGACTCAGACCTAAAAACGAACCTCTGCCTGTCTTCAACCTGGCCTTTGCCACGTGTTATAATAAATGATGGAGAACTGTACTATCCGCCTCCTGTGTCTGCATGTGGGTCATATCCTGAGTCGTGATACCATGAACTAATGTGGTGAAGATCAGTGATGTAGACAAATATGTTTAGGGGCGTTGGGTAATGCAAATATAAATCCTAATGTTGAGATGCATTTGCACCATTCGCCATAATAAAATGTGCATAAACAGTGTTGTTGTGCATTTAAACTGCACCACATCCCTGATATTTGTTAAACACTGTCAACCCTCTTCTATGTTACTTTATCTCTCCAATAGATATCTATACTTTTCGGCTRAAAAACACAAACTAATAATAAAAAGCAATACATGTTCAGAGACATATAGATGTTTTCATTTATTTGAGCCTAGAAGCAATGGTAGAATGTCAGAGAGGGGGCAAAATATAAAACCTCATCAACAWTGATTTGCTGATCAGATATCTGTCTTAGACCGTCAGTATTGTTTTCCAGTTTTGTGATGAAACAAAGGTGTGGTTGAATTTATTTATTATTATTGTCTCGGCCTTAGGCCTAAATATCACGGTGGCAAGGCATATGAAGTAACAGGTTATAAAGCAGACAATGCAATTATCATTTAAAAAAGGTTGTAATATGCTTTTTTGTCTGGCTTGGCTTCCCAGTGATTTTAACCATGCACAGCTATTGGAGTGGTCTGAGAGGTGAGGGGAAAACTGAAAACTAGCTGTTATTGGCAGAGAGGTTTGTAACTTTCTTTCTTATTGATGTCACCAGGCAGGCCAAAACTCCATYCCACCAAACCAGGCTTACATTTTAGGCGGTGTTTTCAAACAGCTATACACTAAAAGGACATTATCATAATTTTCACAATTTCACAGTATTAATCCAACGTACTAGTGTCGAAACATAAATAAAAAAACAGGTAAATCATGTTTTTGACTGCACTGGGCTTTTAAGTTTATACTACGAGTAAAAAACGTCAAAACAATAGAAAGGATACATTTACTGTTTGGTCCTTTGTCACAAGTGATACCTACAGACTATGAAAAGCCAACTGACATTTACTTCTGAGGTGCTGACCTGTTGCACCCTCGACAACCACTGTGATTATTATTATTTGACCTTGCTGGTCATCTATGAACATTTGAACATCTTGGCCATGTTCTGTTATAATCTCCACCTGGAACCTCATAGCCTGGTTCCACTCTAGGTTTCTTCCTAGGTTCTGGCCTTTCTAGGGAGTTTTTCCTAGCCACTGTGCTTCAACACCCGCATTGCTTGCTGTTTGGGGTTCTAGGCTGGGTTTCTGTACAGCACTTGTGACATCAGCTGATGTAAGAAGGGCTTTATAAATAAATTTGATTGATTTGATTGATACAGACCACAAGTACAGGTTTAGAAGTCATTATTTATCATGTGCAGTAGGAACCTCAAAAGTAATGCTTTACTTCTCCTTACATTACCTTGATTCAAAAGACTGCCTGTGTCACGTTCGTTGAAAGGATCGGACCAAGGTGCAGCGTGGTAGKGTACAWTTTACTTTATTTTAAATGTCGCCAACAAAACAAGAAACAACAAAAATGAATGTGAAGCTTACTAGGGCTATACAGGCCACCAACAAAGACAACTACCCACAACTAAGGTGGAAAAACAGGCTGCCTAAGTATGATTCCCAATCAGAGACAACGATAGACAGGCCCCGGACTGGGGACCCTCGCTGGGGACCCTCGCTGGGGACCCTCGCTACAAGCCCCGGACTGGGGGCACTCGTTGCAGGCCCCGGACTGGGGACCCTCACTGGCGGCTCCGTACTGGGGACCGACGCTGGAGGCGCCGGACTGGGGACCGTCGCTGGAGGCTCCGGACTGGAGACCGTCGCTGGAGGCGCCGGACTGGAGACCGCCGCTGCAGGCTCCGGATCGCGGAACGGCGTTGTTGCAGGCTCTACGCTAGAACTCCAGTGCGCCTCCACGGCCCAGTGTATCCGGTGCCTGCTCCCAAGAACCAGGCCTCCAGTATTTCTCCCCAGCCTGGTGAGTCCTTGCCTGCTCCCCAGAACCAGGCCTTATGTATGTCTCCCCAGCCGGGTGAGTCCTGTGCCTGCTCCCACAAACAGGCCTCCTGCTATGTCTCCCCAGCCTGGTAAGCCCTTGGCAGCTCCACGCACCAGGCTGTCCATACGTCTCCTCACCCAGTTGAGATCCATGCACGAAGCCTCATATCCATAGCCGCTGAACAGTAGTGATGGTCATGACAAGTCCAGTGATGATTCATGGCACAAAGCTCAGTGATGACCATGGCACGAACGCCTCAGTGATGTTCCATGCACGAAGCCTCCAGTATGATTCATGGCACGAAGTCAGTGATGAATCATGGTGAGCTCCGAAGTATGATCGAATCGGAATGGAGTGGGCTTTGCGTGCCCGCGAGTTGGATCATCACCTGGAAGCCGCGTCTCAGTATCGGGGCCTTGTCAAGCGCCTGTCCATGCAGTCCAGTCTATTCGACGTGGATAAGGAGGGCTTCGTTCAAGTGTGGGCCATGGATGACCTCATCACTGGAGAGGGCCTTCGTGTGTATCAGTAGGCATGGATCAATCACTTGGAGGGTAGGGGGGCTTCTGTGCCAACACCAAGAGGTCGGGATCACAGTCTGGATAGGGTAGGAGGTGACACGATGGAGGATGGACAGCCTGTTGCGCAGGAGAGTCACGCGTAAGTCCCGGAGG
>NW_019942803.1:13002-217952 GCF_002910315.2 Salvelinus sp. IW2-2015 | reverse complement strand
CTGGCTGGATGGTTACCTTCGCCCGGCAAAGGCGGGGCGCTGGCACAGGATGCACTGGGCTGTGCAGACGCACAGGAGACACAGTGCACAGAGCCGGCGCAGGATATCCTGGGCCGTAGAGATGCACTGGCGGCCAGATGCGCTGAGCCGGCACCATCCGTCCTGGCTGGTAGCCCACTCTAGCCCGGCCGATGCGGGGAGCTGGAATATAGCGCACCGGGCTGTGAACGCGCACTGGAGACACTGTGCGCTCCACCGCATAACACGGTGCCTGACCAGTACCACGCTCCCTACGGTAAGCACGAGGAGTTGGCTCAGGTCTCCAACTTGACTCAGCAAATCTCCTCGTGCCCCCCCCGGGAAGTGGCCTCCCGGTCTTTCGTGCCAGCCGTGACCCTGTGTAATCCTGGGCCCTTTTACTCGCTGCCTCCGCCTTCCTCGCTGCCTTCACCTGCTCCCACGGCAGGCGATCCTTTCCCGCCAGGATCTCCTCCCACGTCCAGGATCCTTTCCCATTCAGGATGTCCTCCCATGTCCAGTCCTCCGTACCACGCTGCTTGGTCCRTTTGTGGTGGGTAGTTCTGTCACGTTCGCTGAAAGGATCGGACCAAGGTGCAGATCAGAGACAGCGATAGACAGCTGTCCCTGATTGAGAACCATACCCGGCCAAAACATAGAAACAGAAAACATAGAAATAAAGAAACTAGAATGCCCACCCTAGTCACACCCTGGCCTAACCAAAATAGAGAATAAAAGCCTCTCTATGGCCAGGGCGTGACAGCCTGTGACCTTTACATGAGACCTACATGCACGCATAAGGCCCATATTAGTAGCAGTCTTTCTCCCACTTCATGTATTTACCATGTATTGCCTCCAATATCAATACATAGCACAATTGATTGTTATTAGCCAAACTTGGGAAAAACTCTGAAATCCCACATAATAGATGGGAAAAGGTGTTAAATTGGAGCACTCATTCCCAGAAGTGCCCACTTTTGCATTGTCAAAGAGAACAAAAGAGGACAACTGCATTGCATAGTTGGTAAAAGATTGTTTAGGATCAAATTTGCACTAGTCTTTTATCTATGTGTGTTTCCATATACACATTATCCAATGAACATACTGCTATAATGGTATCATTATGCCTGATGGATCCTTCGATTCATTCAGAGTATTAATGTATCCAAGTGTTGGAAGTTTCTGCCTGGAGGGTCAATTCAAGAGTGTACAGATTGAGGAGCCCATTAAAAATATAATGTCAAAGCTATGCCTGCTAACAGTACCACTGTCTGCTGAGTAATAGTAAGATCACAGGAGTTTTAACACAACATTTGTTGTTTATTAATTAATTTGATACAGGGACTCACCCTGAACTGAATACCTCTATTCTTTCTAAATGTGTCCAGTTGTCCTCAACACTGGATTTGTAGTTTCTATCTTGTTTTGTAAATGTCCTAGTTTTATTTTAACAACTGTATCACAGTAAGCACCTTTCTCAGGAGATTCACAACAGATGCACTTGGTAACCAAACACTGAAGCTAAATCGGTGGCCACAAATTCAGTTACCTAACCCTGGCATTATATTGCTTTCACAACCCATTAAATGGCCTACTTCTGAGCTTTAAACAACAAAATGTAGTTTGTATTGCTGTACATTAAGTCAACTGGCCTACCACTGGCTGTGGCCTGATACTGTAATTAAAGCAGAGAAGCTGCAAGGAGAGAGGAAGGAAACAGTGAGGATTAAATGTCACTTCAATAAAAATGTATACAACAAATGGCTGTCGTTTTTTTAATCAAGTGCATTGATCTCCTCACTAGGCATGCACAACTTTGATTGGGCATTCGGGTAAGTCATTACAATGATTGATCATTGGATTAATTATGAATGTTATTGAATGARAAAGTCTGTCAAGCATCGGCCTCAAAAATGTAGAGTTTGAAGGAAGATATATACGTGAGAACGGCAACTGTGCAAAAGAAGTGCAACTATGAGCAAGTTCAGTGACTATTTAGTCATGAGTTTATGATAATGTTCCTGTCATGACTTAATGATGCACACATAACATGCTTCCACAAATGTCACAACTTATACATGTGTTGAGTAATTACAGATGAAGGGTAACGATGCAGAAAGTGTGATTCTGAACGAGCCCGATGGAAATGTCATGCACTTCTGAGTATTTCTCAAATTTAATAAAAATCAATTGATGAAAATGAACTTTTGGAAACATCTTGCAAGAGAGGCAATTACTCTAGAACGTAGATTCCACACTGGCATGTCATTTTAAGATAAGGTATCATCCACTTATGGAAATTGTGCCTAATTTATTCATGGTAATCAGTGTCTCTCCCCAGCATCTCTCTGACGATAAACACAATTATTTTACGAGGGGGCCACTCTCTTTTCATCTTCAAAGCTGATAACCATGGCTTTTCAATTACATGTATAAGCCAATACGTATTTTGAGTTAAGTGAAGTGATTTTGAGATGCTTTGAAAATACAAAAAGAAGACACAAAGCAAATGGCAGACGGGTGAGAGCATACTCTCTCCCTTTACAATACTCTTTCCCTTTCGAAATTTCAGCTTGTGACCACACCATACCGTTGCTGGGTGATATACAGTAGCATCACGGCACATTGTGTTTGCTGGAACATTTGATGTGGATAATATTGGCTTTGCTCAAGACAGAAGCTGGGGTCATGATTAATTCTGGACGCAAGGTTGGCAGCAGACACATACAGTGCCTTCAGAAAATATTCATACCCTTTTATTTTTTTCATTTTTTTGTGTGTTAATGCCTGAATTTAAAATKGATTATATTAAGATTTTTGGTCACTGGCCTACACACAATACCCCATAATGTCAAGGTGGAATTAGATTTCAGGCATTCACAGCTTACATTTTTAAATGCATTTTGTCGTATTTTACTGTAAACCTTGCACTGTTATACATAGATGCCATTTTTCTACATTTGACAGGTGGACTTAATTAAAGGGTACAGTAGCACAACAAGCACTCTCTCTCTATAGCCTAGAATGTAAATGGCAATAAATAAATATTGTTCAATATGATCAATAGTAACTTTAGCTAAATCTACTCATAACATATTTGGAAACATATGGTTTGGGGTATACATATACACTATAGACTARAATACTATGCATTCTCTTTTTCACCATAAATCACTGTTATTCCAATTAAGCCCAGTATGCTCCTATTTTTATTTTGTATGTTACCAGGCAAGTCAGTTAAGAACAAATTCTGATTTTCAATGATGGCCTAGGGAACAGTGGGTTAAATGCCTTGTTCAGGGGCAGAACGACAGATTTTTACCTTGTCAGCTTGGGGATTCGATCTTGCAACCTTTACTAGTCCAACGCTCCAACCACTAGGCTACCTGCCGCCCCTATTAAGCCCACTTGCATTAAAACACATGGAGATAGAGTGTTGATACCCCTAATATTCAATGAACCTGAGCATAAATATATTTTTATTCAGATTGAAAACTACAGTTATGCATATTATGCCTCTAGCCATTGTGTGTTCACCAAGATTAGAAACAATTAGGACACATTTGAAACCTCTGTACTCTCTCCAAGACATTTGGAGTGAACAGGTAGCCAGTTGTTCTTGCAGAGAAAGGAGAATAAAATCAGGGTTGAGGGATATCAGGGATAGAAAACCTACAAGTGGTGGAAAAAAATGGAAACAAATGAGGGACAACAAGATGACTATTGGGTGACTTCTCAAGCACATTTGGGTGGGGGCATTGTCATCTTATTGTCCTTCATTCATCCAGGTGGTACAATGTTTGCGTCCACCACCTGTACCTTTGTAACACAACAGCAGACAGGGAGATTTGAAGCTGTCTTCAGATAGGCATTAGGGATAGCAGCACAGCAGTACATCAAATGTGAATCCGCTGTCAGATAATTCACTGAAAGTAGTGTTACGAGTGCTACTTTCATGATCAGTTTATTTTATCTTTAGAAATAAATTATGGGAATGATGATTGTTTAAGAGGTTGGAACAATCATGGGTTTAAAGGGTACATTTGGTACCCCATTAAGCCCAGTACAAACTTTTCACAAACAGTAACTGCTCCCAGGCAAAATGCTATACTGTGGAGTCTGGGGATTTTCAAATAACCAATGTGGGTTGGTATCTATGAATGCATGAGTTCATCCTGACATAAAAACATCAAGACCAAAGGAAGGTCAGAAGTACAGATGCTGAATGCAGAAACCATTCCCATCCAACCAGTGTGCATATGTATCACTGATATTTTGTTTATAGCTTACCAGAGAGCAAAATTAGAGTCTAGTTGTCTTGACTGAGGCATACGCATACAACGGATATACAATATGCTAATAGTTTGAATAAATTTCTTTGCTGTTCTCCAAAACACCAACTTGTATTATTGTCACAAACTAACCACAATAAACGTTGAACAACTAACCACTAAGAACCGCTAGTTTCACACCTGCTGAATTTGGGATTCAGACACAAACTCCAGGAGCTTTCCGTATCCAGACATGGGGACCAGAGGTCAGTTGAAACATCTTAATGAAGTACACTGAAACACTGCTGTTTTCTCTCTAACTAGCCTCTGTCTCTCCAGAGAAAAGGGACACATGCAAGCAGAGTCTCTAACCTTTGTCACCCACTATTTTAATTAGCCCGAGCTAATGGCAGCCATTTCTGTGAGGACTCACAATGTCATTTTGGAGAGCAGACGTAAACACGTACGCACATGCATGCAGGCACACACTCGCATGCAAGCACGTACAAACACACACATGCAGCACACATATGCACATGCACACAGACACACACTTGCATGCATTCACATACACACACGCAGACGCACACAATGTAAAAGGTGATGAGGCCTGTAAGTCAGTGGATCTCAAACTTCTCAGTGACCCCAAGATGTTTCACAATTTTGATGTAGCATTGAACTAGCTCACCTGATTCAACTAGTCAAGAGATTGATGATTCGTTGACAAGTTGAATCAGGCGATTGTGGGTCCCCGAGGAGAGTTTTGAGAACCACTGCCATAAGTAAGTAAGAACTGTAAATGTCAGGGGCTATGATGGCAAATGTGTTCCTTCAGGGGAGACACAAACACACGCAGACAGACAAAGACAGACAGACAAAGACACACACACACAATGCCAGGTTGTCTTGTGGTAGGTTAGTAATGTCATGAAAGAGTAACACTCTTAGTGATTCCCCTTCTTGCACCAAGTGTTTAAGCTTCTTGCATAACCTTTAATTTACTTAATTTAGGTGTTTGTTTTCGTCATGATACAGTAATTACAATTTTATGTATTGTATTTATTTAAATGTATTTGAACAGGGAAAACCCATTGAAACCAAGGCCTCTTTTAAAAGGGAGCCCTGCACACATTCATACAAATTCACAATATTWACAATTTCAACACAATAAAAACATATTTACAAGCAATTTAAATGGGAAGTTCACCCCAAAACACTTCTGGGCCCTTTATAACACTTGCCTGGCTGTTTGTCAGTACYCCAGACGTTTTTAGGTCCATTGTTCCAGTATTTAGATGGCATAGCAGTCAGACGTCCTTTGTCCTCGTCTTGTCGTGTCCMGTATATAMATATATTTACACCTTTCTTCGCATATCTTTTATATATTTTCTTTTCCAAAAACTCAACTTCAAAACACTTTCCTGCAACCCGCCTCACCAATAAATAAAAAAAAGTATTATTTACCTAAAATCTGAAAATCCACAATAGAAGCTAGCCAGAAGCTAGCCAGAAGCTAACCAGAAGCTAGCCAGAAGCTAGCCAGAAGCTAACCAGAAGCTAGCCAGAAGCTAGCCAGTTTACTGGCTAACGTTAGTATTTCAGCTAACCACGGTTTGTGGTCTTCAGCTATTCCTTTAGCTCGAAAATCTATCGCCACTTTGTACAACGCGACTCAGACCAGAACATACCGGAACTATTTTTCTCCATATCCCCGGATTTCAACCGCAGGCTCTGGACATTTACACCTGTATTTTTCAGYTAGCTAGCTGCTACCCGTGTGACTATTGGCTTACGTCGATCCCGGAGCAAATATCAATTATTCCGGAGCTAGCCAGCTGAAGAGTTACATCAGCCATTCCTGGGCTACAATCACCTATCCGGACCCGTTTTACTGCCAATGCGGAGCCCCACCGGTCCTTCACGACTTACCGACGTTATCTGCCCGAGGGAGTTATCCAACTGGCACCTCCGTCGCGACGTTACCTGAACGCCCATCTGCGGCCCGCTACTCGTTAGCTGTCTTATCGGCTGCTATCTGAATAAGTCTATCGGACAATTTTTCTTGGGTCACTATAACTATATATATTTTGCCAATTGGATTGATCCCCTCTACCACACGGATCCCCACTAATCTACCGACAGAAACGCACGAGTTGGCTAAAAACAAACCTACATCCTATGCTAGCTTGCTACCGATGGCCCGGCTGGCTGTCTGAATCGCCGTGACCCCAACCAACCTCTACTCACTGGACCCTTATGATCACTCGACTAAGCATGCCTCTCCTTAATGTCAATATGCCTTGTCCATTGCTGTTCTGGTTAGTGTTTATTGGCTTATTTCACTGTAGAGCCTCTAGCCCTCCTCACTATAMCTTATCCAACCTTTCAGTTCCACCACCCACACATGCGATGAAATCACCTGGTTTCAATGATGTTTCTAGAGACAATATCTCTCTCATCATCACTCAATACCTAGGTTTACCTCCACTGTATTCACATCCTACCATACCTTTGTCTGAACATTATTCCTTGAAGCTATTTTATCGCCCCCAGAAACTTCCTTTTACTCTCTGTTCTAGACGACCAATTCTCATAGCTTTTAGCCGTACCCTTATCCTACTCCTCCTCTGTTCCTCTGGTGATGTAGAGGTGAATCCAGACCCTGCAGTGCCTAGCTCCACTCCTATTCCCCAGGCGCTCTCTTTTGATGACTTCTGTAACCGTAATAGCCTTGGTTTCATGCATGTTAACATTAGAAGCCTCCTCCCTAAGTTTGTTTTATTCACTGCTTTAGCACACTCTGCCAACCCGGATGTTCTAGCCGTGTCTGAATCTTGGCTTAGGAAGACCACCAAAAATTCTGAAATTTTCATCCCTAACTACAACATTTTCAGACAAGATAGAACGGCCAAAGGGGGCGGTGTTGCAATCTACTGCAAAGATAGCCTGCAGAGTTCTGTCCTACTATCTAGGTCTGTACCCAAACAATTTGAACTTCTACTTTTAAAAATCTACCTCTCTAAAAACAAGTCGCTCACCATTGCCGCCTGCTATAGTCCACCCTCTGCCCCCAGCTGTGCTCTGGACACCATATGTGAACTGATTGCCCCCCATCTATCTTCAGAGCTCGTGCTGCTAGGCGACCTAAACTGGAATATGCTTAACACCCCAGCCATCCTACAAKCTAAGCTTGATGCCCTCAATCTCACACAAATTATCAATGAACCTACMAGGTACCACCCCAAAGCCGTAAACACGGGTACCCTCATAGATATCATCCTAACCAACTTGCCCTCTAAATACACCTCTGCTGTTTTCAACCAAGATCTCAGCGATCACTGCCTCATTGCCTGCATCCGTAATGGGTCAGCGGTCACTCATCACTGTCAAACGCTCCCTGAAACACTTCAGCGAGCAGGTCTTTCTAATCGACCTGGCCGGGGTATCCTGGAAGGATATTGATCTCATCCCGTCAGTAGAGGATGCCTGGTTATTTTTTTTAAATGCCTTCCTCACCATCTTAAATAAGCATGCCCCATTCAAGAAATGTTGAACCAGGAACAGATATAGCCCTTGGTTCTCTCCAGACCTGACTGCCCTTAACCAACACAAAAACATCCTATGGCGTTCTGCATTAGCATCGAACAGCCCCCGTGATATGCAACTTTTCATGGAAGCTAGAAACCAATATACACAGGCAGTTAGAAAAGCCAAGGCTAGCTTTTTCAAGCAGAAATTTGCTTCCTGCAACACAAACTCAAAAAAGTTCTGGGACACTGTAAGGTCCATGGAGAATAAGAACATCTCCTCCCATCTGCCCACTGCACTGAAGATAGGGAACACTGTCACCACCGATAAATCCACTATAATTGAGAATTTCAATAAGCMTTTTTCTACGGCTGGCCATGCTTTCCACCTGGCTACCCCTACCCCGGTCAACAGCACTGCACCCCCCACAACTACTCGCCCAAGCCTTCCCCATTTCTCCTTATCCCAAATCCAGTCAGCTGATGTTCTGAAAGAGCTGCAAAATCTGGACCCCTACAAATCAGCCGGGCTAGATAACCTGGACCCTTTCTTTCTAAAAYKATCTGCTGAAATTGTTGCCACCCCTATTACTAGCCTGTTCAACCTCTCTTTCGTGTCGTCTGATATTCCCAAAGATTGGAAAGCAGCTGCGATCATCCCCCTCTTCAAAGGTGGGGACACTGTTGACCCAAACTGCTACAGACCTATATCTATCCTACCCTGCCTTTCTAAGATCTTCAAAAGCCAAGTCAACAAACAGATTACCGAMCATTTCGAATCCCACCATACCTTCTCCACTATGCAATCTGGTTTCAGAGCTGGTCATGGGTGCACCTCAGCCACGCTCAAAGTCCTAAACGATATCTTAACCGCCATCGATAAGAAACAATACTGTGCAGCCGTATTCATCAACCTGGACAAGGCTTTCGACTCTGTCAATCACCACATCCTCATCGGCAGACTCGACAGCCTTGGTTTCTCAAATGATTGCCTCGCCTGGTTCACCAAMTACTTCTCTGGTAGMGTTCAGTGTGTCAAATCGGAAGGTCTATTGTCCGGGCCTCTGGGAGTCTCTATGGGGGTGCCACAGGGTTCAATTATTGGACCGACTCTCTTCTCTGTATACATCAATGATGTCGCTCTTGCTGCTCGTGAGTCTCTGATCCACCTCTATGCAGACGACACCATTCTGTATACTTCTGGCCCTTCTTTGGACACTGTGTTAACAACCCTCCAGGCGAGCTTCAATGCCATACAACTCTCCTTYCGTGGCCTCCAATTGCTCTTAAATACAAGTAAAACTAAATGCATGCTCTTCAACCAATCGCTGCCTGCAMCTGCCCACCTGTCCAACATCACTACTCTGGACGGCTCTGACTTAGAATATGTGGACAACTACAAATACCTAGGTGTCTGGTTAGACTGTAAACTCTCCTTCCAGACTCACATCAAACATCTCCAATCCAAAGTTAAATCTAGAATTGGCTTCCTATTCCGCAACAATGCCTCCTTCACTCATGCTGCCAAACATACCCTCGTAAAACTGACCATCCTACCAATCCTCGACTTCGGTGATGTCATTTACAAAATAGCCTCCAATACCCTACTCAATAAATTGGATGCAGACTRTCACAGTGCCATCCGTTTTGTCACCAAAGCCCCATATACTACCCAGCACTGCGACCTGTACGCTCTCGTTGGCTGGCCCTCGCTTCATACTCGTCGCCAAACCCACTGGBTCCAGGTCATCTACAAGACCCTGCTAGGTAAAGCCCCCCCTTATCTCAGCTCGCTGGTGACCAAATAGCACACCCCACCTGTAGCACGGCTCCAGCAGGTATATCTCTCTGGTCACCCCCAAAACCAATTCTTCCTTTGGCCGCCTCTCTTCCAGTTTCTGCTGCCAATGACTGGAACGAACTACAAAAATCTCTGAAACTGGAAACACTATCTCCCTCCCCTAGCTTTAAGCACCAGCTGTCAGAGCAGCTCACAGATTACTGCACCTGTACATAGCCCATCTATAATTTATCCCAAACAACTACCTCTTTCCCTACTGCATTTATTTATTTATTTTGCTCCTTTGCACCCCATTATTTCTATCTCTACTTTGCACATTCTTCCACTGCAAACCAACCATTCCAGTGTTTTACTTGCTATATTGTATTTACTTAGCCACCATGGCCTTTTTTTTGCCTTCACCTCCTTTATCTCACCTCACTTGCTCACATTGTATATAGACTTATTTTTCTACTGTATTATTGACTGTATGTTTGTTTTACTCCATGTGTAACTCTGTGTTGTTGTATGTGTCGAACTGCTTTGCTTTATCTTGGCCAGGTCGCAATTGTAAATGAGAACTTATTCTCAACTTGCCTACCTGGTTAAATAAAGATGATTTTTTGGGGGGGGATTCGTGTATGTTTATAACAAAATGCTGAATTTCGGAAATTACATAAAATGCATTAAAAACGGTGTGTTAATTGTTACATAAACAATGATTGGTGTCTCGGCATTGAATTGCCAAATAAATGTGTTGTTTAATGTAAAAAGTATAAAAATCAAAGACCTACAAAGGTCTTCCATATAGTCTGTAATCCGGTAGATACTCTTCTTTGTTGTTCTAAATTGGATAATTACAAGAAGCGGGACGAGYGTCTTACTATTGGCCTTGAAGAAAGGAAATGATAACGAAAGGAAGTAAACAAAGATAGTAGCTAGCTAGGCTAGCGTTTAGTMATCTCTGAAGTAAAGTAAATATAAGCAAATAACATTCGTAGCTGAGTGATGTTGGCCAAAATCAAGTGCATTGTACCCGGGGGGCAATAATGTTCCGGTCAGATACAAATCCACTACACATTTCCACTCTTTTCCTGACCACGATGGAGCCTTGTGCAGGCCACCCGGCATCCTGCTTATGGTGTCGATATGACGCCTGAAGTCATTCACCACTTGAGGTTGACCGTGTCCAGTGATCACTTTGTGGCCACCTGCTACAATGGGGATTGGTTGAACCSAGGTTCTGTATACACCGCCTTTCCACCATGGACGGGAAAGCTCCAACCATGCAGGGTATGATGCTAGCTAGCTAAGTTGCTAACCCCTGTAATGACAACCTTTRCATTACTTMAATTAAAACATTTAGAATATCAGCTCATGCCCTGAATTGACATGTAATGACTGACTGTTTTATACCAGCCAACATCACCAAACACTCTTTATGTTTCTACCTGCCTGGGAGTGAATGGAAGAAGGAGAGGAGTGGTGGAACAGACATGAGGRTAGGACAATGAACCATACTGTATTGGATTTGATCTTTGTTCAATTTCTYTCAARGAGGGGACCCAATGTTCCTCCATTCATGCCTCCTCCTTCAGGAGGCATGAATGGTTTTGTTATTTTGTTACACATCTTTCAGTAGATCCAGTAGCCATGTGGAGTAATCCAAAACAGGCCAAGGACTGGGTAGAGAAGAGTGTCTGAACAGAAGACGTTCAACTTTAGAACACGATTGGCCCAGCAGGCTGTCAAGCGATGGGGAGATAAACAGGTCATATACAAAGTTGACACACCAGACCTACCTCCCAACATCGCCCTTGTTGAAAAACCAACCAAGGAGGAGCTGGTGGCAAAACTTTTCAGTCTAACTTTAACTAGCCTAATGATGGCAGTGTGATGTTGTGGAATGCCATCAATAACATGTTATGCAATCATTGGTGGCTGTGTGCAKTATGACTGCTATGTAGACCACCTGTAATAGCACCATTCTCTACCTCAGGGTGTATTTATTCCGGTAAATTCAWGGGCAAAGAAATCCAAATGAATGGAACAGGCTTGGAACCTCTATCCCTGGCAATTTGACTGGTCAACTCATGGGTACACTTGCAATGGCTGTCTGGTGTTGTCATCAAATAAAATGTTATTTGCCACTGGCTTTGTAAACAACAGGTGGAGTGTAACAGTGAAATGCTTACTTACGGGCCCTTTCCAATTATGCAGAGAGAAAGAAAATAGAGAAATAACAGAAAAGTAATAACACCTAATAATAACAGTAATAATAGATGCACAATGAGTAACTATAAGTTGGCTGTACACAAGCGGTACCAGTACCGAGTCGATGTGCAGGGGTACGAGGTAACTGAGGCAGATATGTACATTTAACTAGGAATAAAGTGACAGATAATAAACAGTAGCAGCAGCATATGKGATGAGACAAATAGTTGGTGCAGAAAGTGTCAATGCAGATAGTCCGGGTAGCTATTTTGTTATGCAATGGAATGTATTTTGTGTAATGTCATTTGAGTTGGTTCAACAAATCAATGCACAGATTGATGTGCATTGTAAAGCACTTCCTGCTTTACTTTATGATTTTACTTCCTGTTTTGCTTCTATGGGTACACTCGCAATGGCCGACAGTCCACCCATTATGCCATCATTGTCWTGAATGGGAATACCCGTTTAATTCAATGAGGGGATTTGATTAATCTGGCCCGTGTGCCCAGGTAGGCGTGTTTTGCACCGGGTGAAGTTTTAGAACAGGGAGACCTCCCAGTAATGAGTAAGATTCTGTGGGAAGATCTCATTTCATACTCCTCGCGTCCTCTCTCCTTGTCTCCTTCTCAAAACACATTGGATGAGAAAGTGTCCTCTGGCTTCTCATCCAATGTGTTTTGAGAAGGAAAGAGGATGCAAAGAGGATCTTCCCTGTGTTTTACATAACCCCGCGGTTCTCAAACCTTGTACATAGAGAGCTATCGTCATATAGGTTTTCCATCCAACCCAACCCTAATCAAGCTTATCAGGTGGAGTGAAAACATACAAGACGGTTGCTCTCCAGGAACATGTTTGTAAATCCCTGGTCAAACTAATGCTGAGTGACAGTGCGAACGGCATAGCAACTGTGTAATTGTTGTTTAATGATAACATGAAATTCTTGATATTTTTTTTTTTAACAACAATGTAATTTCTTGAAAATGTCATTCGTATAAGACGCTATGAGCCTCCTCAACTTCCTGGAATCCAATGTAGCTGCTGATGGGGTTAGTGTAGTTGGATGTAACTGCTGCCACCACAGAGGCTGGGARTACCCATTTTTGGCCTCGACCTAGATGCTCTCCCCTCAGCATCCACTCCAGGGTTATCCGATAAGAGTCCAGTCTGTATTGTCTATAGAGACAGAAAATAAATACATGACAATGTTATATACAACAATCAAGAAAATAAATAGCCCTAGGTCTATACAACATAAAATATAACAGGCTCAGGGATCATTAAGCATATTCATTTATAAGCCGTATGGATGATGGCACAATACAGTTAGGTCATTTAGCAGACRCTCTTATCCAGAGTGACTAACAGGAGCAGTTGGGACTAAGTGCATTGCTCATGGGCACATAGACAGATGTTTCACCTTGTCGGCCCGGGGATTCGAACCAGCCACCTTTTGGTTTCTGGCCCAAAACTTTAATCGAAAGGCTACCTGCCTGATGGCTCTCTTGGTGTTGTATACTTGAAGACTGTATAGTCAACCCATTGTTCAAAAGGTGATAGTGGTTTGTCTCTCTTGTGTGTGGGTTTACAGGCTAGTTAGGAGATTATTGGTAGAAAAGCTAGACTGGCAGTTACAAACAACATGTTCTTCTCTACTACTACTATTGATTTTATACTTCTTTTATACTTCTTATACTGTTTGGTAATATAAATTATTGTTTATGTAGACCCATATTCTATTTCTATGGTGCGCATCCACTCGTTCTAGACACTGTTTACTCAGCCAGAATTTCATCATTGTCAGACAAACTTGAAGGGGAATAGAGTAGCCAGTTACATTATGGAGTTTAGGCAGGACACTAAAAAATACAGTTGGAAGGGTGTAATTAGGTAGGTTATTTATTTTTCATGTTAGAGAGTAATATAAATATCCTGTACGTAATATTAGCCAAAACACTTACACTTCAGAGAGCACCCCATTTGGACCGTCAGGTGTGGCACGTCGTTTCAAGTTGATCCTGGGCAGTCTGAAGATAGTCTCCAGCAAACCAGGATTGATATGAGACAAGAAATTGATGTGTTTAGTTACACACAGGCCATCTTCTTCTGCATCGTCAGTCTGATGTTCTACCTCCTCCATTATTGGAATAAGCTGGTCCCATTCTTGACAGCCTGTCTGTTGGTAGAGGTAGGTATCTCCTGCAACTGCACCACCAGTCACTGTGCGTTCTGGAAAGAGCCTGTGTTTCCTCGACATCTGCTCGCTCCTGTCTCTCTCTAGCTCATTTCTCTAAGTCAGCCCGCAAATGGAACAACTCAGCCTCAGTATAATCCGTCTCAAACTGATATGGCACAACAAAATCATTCWAAAAATGATTTTCGTTCGCGTGATCTGACATTCTTTACTCTAATTTGACGAGGGCAGCAAATACTGTGAGGGAGTGAGAACAGAAAATTATTGTTTACATCCTTCAGCCACGCCCACCTTGGATGTCCCGACCTAGGTACTGACTTGCGGCGCGCATTAATCTACTTCCTGGATTTCAATATGAAAATAACAAAATACATTGGGTAAAACTATGCCTACTAAAATARGTTAGCTGAAAAATTGTGCGGAGAAAGTAATTACAAGGACTATTGTGGTAATGGAAGTCCAGAACAGTGTGTTTGGGGTTTCTATGGGGAAGGCGAGCGTAGAATCAGCTTATTACATACATCTAAATTACTCAAGCAATGGACCTAAAATCTGKCTGGGGTACTGACAAACGACCAGGCAAGTTTTATAAAGGGCCCATAAGTGTTTTGGGGTGAACTTCCCCTTTAAGGAAAGTATTTTATAAAACACAATCATGAAAAACTAACGCATTCCTCAGTAAAATAGTCATCAACCAGCCGTCTGAACTGCCCTAGAGGTACCAAAACATTCAACTTTAGAGAGTTCTGGAGCTAAAAAATAAATACATTCATTTCCACCTAACTCAGTGGAGACCAAAGGGATCTCCAGAGTTAGAMGTCCCTTTGATCGGGTCTGGTGACCCGTAWGTCTGTAATTTAACWATGAGGTAAGGTAGGGCGGTAGTTTGCACAAGAGGACTTTATAAATAAGAAGAGAGCAGTGCATTGATCAAAATGATTTGAGAGGGCCAGTCTACTTTCTGATAGAGTAATGCAGTGATGTGTACAGAACCTGTTGCCCATAATAAAGCGATGAAAGGCTTCAATACAGTGGCAACTGCATTCATATAGACAATAGTCTAAAGCCGGAATGAATATCGACTGAATGGTTTGCCCTGGTCTAACTGCAAGACTTTGTCTATGTAATCAGAAGTATAATGATACCTCTGAGCTACAATCATTGTGAGTATTGATGGAGTTTCTGAGGCCGCTGTAGTTTGGTGAACTACTATAAAACAAGGGGGAGAAAAATAACACATTACGAATAACAATCGAGAGATTCATAACAGCTTACAAGTCAAGGAGGTTCAAGACTATCAACTTTAAGCCGGGTAAGAGTATTGATATTATATGAAACATAGTATAACCAATGTATTCACACAATGCAATTTATCCTTAATTAAGTTCCGAGCAATGGAGAGCTAAGATGCAATTACGCTCAAACCATATAATATTGATGGAGCCCAGCCTCGGGAGACATTTCCAACAGTAAATGAAAGAGAAATGTCACTGAAAAGGTGTTCATTCTCCCAAATTAATTTAGAGAATGGCGCAAAAGTGCCTTTGACTGGAATTTATTTTCTGTCTTGAGTCTGGGAAAATGAAATCTATTTATACTCAAGCAATTAATGAGAGTGACAGAATCATACCGTATCAAGTATAGATTTGGATCTGCTGGAGCTTTTTATGCTGCACTCTATAATTATACTCAGCCGAAGCCTGGCATCAAAGCTGTAGTGAGACCCAGAGGTTTTAACCCTCCCAGGTCTCCTTTTCTGAGTGAAACTGAGACCCCGGGTGTGTCCAAATAGTGCCCTGGTCAAAAGTAGTGGGGATATTGGGGATAGGGGGCATTTTGGATGCAGCCCCCCCCCCTCTCCAAAGAGAGAGAGAAACACTTGATGTTGTTGGTTGTGTTCACAGTGGATCTGCCAGTAGTCCATATTAATGTTCACAGTGTCAGAAGTGGCATATATTTAAAACATCAAAATCCAGACACGGTAACATGATATCCATGCTTAATATTAATGTTGGGACTTGGAGTTGGGATAATAAGATTGGATATTTTTTATTTCATAGCGCCTAAAGGACCTTTGGCACACTTGAAATATTATTCGATAATATTTTACTTATTTTGATGCTGTTTACGTTGGTACTTCAATGTGTTAATTGTTGCCAGTTACAAAATGTTTACCATGGTAGTGAAAATAATTTGCAGTTATATAATAAAGTATAAGACTGGTATGTGTGATTTAATGTCTGATTTAGACAAAGATGGGATGTGTTTTATTGACAAACATCTGGATCATGAAAAGAGATCAGGCAGTCTTAAGTGGCAAAAAAAATGCAATGCATCTTTGTATTTGTATTTATTAAGGATCCCCAGTAGGTTTTAAATGACATCCACTGTGCTCTTGATAAGAAGTTACATTTTGTGTCTGTTTTTATTGATTTGTAGAAGGCTTTTGACACCGTGGACCATGCTGTGTTAGTGCAAAGGTTAAAATGTCGTGGAATTACTGGTCATGCTCTAGATTGGTTTATAAATTACCTATCAAATCGTACACAATGTGTAATGGCGGATGGTTGTAAATCTGAGTCCATAGAGGTGTGCTCAGGTTTTCCGCAGGGTTCTATTTTGGGCCCACATTTTGTATATCAACAACATTGGGGATCTTATTGAAACAGCGGATGTTCATTTTTATGCAGATGATACTGTTCTTTATTCAAGTGGTAGTAGTTTATCTTTAGCTTTTGAATATGCCCAAAGAGCATTTAACATCATACAACAGAATCTGTATGATTTAAAGCTGATTCTAAGTTCGGGTAAAACAAAATGCATGGTATTTTCAAATGCCAGGCATGTTACAAATCATGTCATTGCTACATTGGCTGGACATACTATAGAGCATTTGGGTGTGTGGGTTGATAATAAGCTGAGCTTCACTGTGCATGTAGAGAACTTGATAAGGAAGCTCAAGCTGAAAATAGGATTTTATTACCGGCATAAGGCTCGTTTTTCTTTTGAGGCCAGGAAGGAGCTGGTACGATGTACATTACTGTCGGTTTTAGATTTTAGTGATGTTATATATATGCAGGCCTCAGCCACTACCCTGAGAGCACTTGATTCAGTGTATCATGCAGCTCTCAGGTTCATTAAAAATCTAAAACGTCTACCACATCATTGTGATCTCTACAGCGCTGTTGGCTGGTCGTCATTGACCTTGCGTAGGCTTAAACACTGATATACACTGAAGGCCATATTGGGTAAAATGCCATTTTATCTCTGTTCATTTTTGTCAGGTCAGTAAATAAATATCAATTACAGTCCCATTCTGATTTGCTTCTAACAGTACCAAAAATTAGAACAGGTCATGGTGGAAATAGTTTTAGTTACTTAGCACCGTGGTCCTGGAATTCTCTCCTGAACATATTAAAATGCGAGGATCTAGTTTCGTTGGTGGAGTTTAAACACTTGATCGATGCATATATCATAGAAGAGTGTAATTGTTTTTAGGCCAGCAGTTTTTAGTCAAGATGTTTGTGTTTTTAATGTAATATGTAATTGTTGTACTGTATGTGTGCTTATAGTTTTGTTTAATTTTGTGTTAGTTAGTAAGTTGTTTTGTCTGAAACATTGTTCCCCCTGCTGCTATTGGACCAGGTCTCTCTTGGAAAATAGATATTATCTCAATGAGAAAAAACCTGTATAAATAATGGTAAAATAAAAAATKAATAAATAAAAAACTAGGCAGCAGCTACTATTCATGGGTCCAGCAAAATGAAGACAGTTATATACAATTTAAAATATTACATGACATTACATTTCGTAACACATTAAGTGTGTACTCTCAGGCTACTACTCTACTACCACATATCTACAATACAAAATCCATGTGTACATGTGTGTAGAGTGTTTGTCTTATTATGTGCATGTGTCAGCGTGTGTCTGTGCCTGTGTGACTCTCTTCACAGGACCCGCTGTTTCATAAGGTGTATTTTCGTAAGTTTTTTAAATCTGATTCTAATGCCAGCTGATGTGGAATATAGTTTAATGTAGCCATGGCTCTATGTAGTACTGTGCACCTCCCAAAGTCTGTTCTTGACATGGGGATTGTGAAAAGACCTCTGGTGGAATGTCTTGAGGGAATGCAGGGTGTCCGAGCTCTGAGCTAGTATTTTAAACAGACACCTCGGTGCTTTCAGCATGTCAACACTTCTTTAAAAAAAAACAAGTAGTGATGAAGTCAATCTTTCCTCCCCTTTGAGGCATGAGAGATTTACAGTTGAAGTCGGAAGTTTACATACACCTTAGCCAAATACATTTAAACTCAGTTTTTCACAATTCCTGACATTTAATCCCAGTAAAAATTCCTAGTAAAAATTCCCTGCCTTAGTTCAGTTAGGATCAGCACTTTATTTTAAGAATGTGAAATGTCAGAATAATAGTAGAGAGAATGATTTATTTAAGCTTGTATTTATTTCATCACAATCCCAGTGGTTCAGAAGTTTACATACACTCAATTAGTTGCATTGCCTTTAAATTGTTTAACTTGGGTCAAACGTTTTGGGTAGCCTTCCACAAGCTTCCCACAATAAGTTGGGTGAATTTTGGCCCATTCCTCCTGACAGAGCTGGTGTAACTGAGTCAGGTTTGTAGGCCTCCTTGCTCGCACACGCTTTTTCAGTTCTGACCACACATTTTCCTTAGGATTGAGGTCAGGGCTTTGTGCTGACCACTCCAATACCTTGACTTTGTTGTCCTTAAGCCATTTTGCCACAACTTTGGAAGTATGCTTGGGGTCATTGTCCATTTGGAAGACCCATTTGCGACCAAGCTTTAACTTCCTGACTGATGTCTTGAGATTTTGCTTCAATATATCCACATCATTTTCCTGCCTCATGATGCCATCTATTTTGTGAAGTGCACCAGTCCCTCCTGCAGCAAAGCACCCCCACAATATGATGCTGCCACCCCCGTGCTTCACTGTTGGGATGGTGTTCTTCGGCTTGCAAGCCTCCCACTTCTTCCTCCAAACATAATGATGGTCATTATGGCCAAACAGTTCTATTTTTGTTTCATCAGGCCAGAGGACATTTCTCAAAAAAGTACGAACTTTGTCCCCATGTGCAGTTGCAAACCGTAGTCTGGCTTTTTTATGGCGGTTTTTGAGCAGCGGCTTCTTCCTTGCTGAGCGGCTTTTCAGGTTATGTCGATATAGTTTAACTGTGGATATAGATACTTTCGTACCTGTTTCCTCCAGCATCTTCACAAGGTCCTTTGCTGTTGTTCTGGGATTGATTTGCACTTTTTGCACCAACGTACCTTCATCTCTAGGAGACAGAACACGTCTCCTTCCTGAGCGGTATGACAGCTGCGTGGTCCAATGGTGTTTATACTTGCGTACTATTGTTTGTACAGATGAACGTGGTACCTTCAGGCCTTTGGAAATTGCTCCCAAGGATGAACCAGACTTGTGGAGGTCTACAATTTTTTTTCTGGGGTCTTGGCTGTTTTCTTTTAATTTCCCCATGATGTCAAGCAAAGAGGCACTGAGTTTGAAGGTATGCCTTGAAATACATCCACAGGTACACCTCCAATTGACTCAAATGATGTCAATTAGCCTATCAGAAGCTTCTAATGTCACAACATCATTTTCTGGAATTTTCCAAGCTGTTTAAAGGCACAGTCAACTTAGTGTATGTAAATTTCTGACCCACTGGAATTGTGATACAGTGAATTATAAGTGAAATAATCTGTCTGTAAACAATTGTTGGGAAAATTACTTGTGTCATGTACAAAGTAGATGTCCTAACCGACTTGCCAAAACTATAGTTTGTTAACAAGAAATTTGTGGAGTGGTTGAAAAACAACAGAGATGACTCCAACCTAAGTGTATGTAAACTTCTGACTTCAACTGTACTTGCATAATATTAATGTAACCTCTTCGTGTACATTTAAGGGACAACCGTGCTGCCCTGATCTGAGCCAATTGTAATTTTCCGAGATCCCTCTTTGTGGCACCTGACGACACATCTGAACAGTAGTCCAGTAGAGACAAAACTAGGGCCTGTAGGACCTGCCTTGTTGATAGTGCTGTTAAAAAGGCAGAGCAGCGCTTTGTTATGGACATACTTCTCCCGATMTTAGCTACTGTTGTAGCAACATGTTTTGACCATGACAGTTTACAATCCAGGGTTACTCAAAGCAGTTTAGTCACCTCAACTTGCTCAATATCAAAAAATGTTATAACAATATTTAGTTGAGGTTTAGGGTTTAGTGAATGAATTGAACCAAATACAATAATTTTTGTTTTGGAAATATTTAGAACTAACTTATTCCTTGCCACCCATTCTGAAACTAGCTGCAGCTCTTTGTTAAGTGTTGCAGTGATTTCACTCGCTGATGTGTATAGTGTTGAGTCATCCGCAKACAGACACGCTGGCTTTACTCAAAGTGGCATGCCATTAGTAAAGATTGAAAAAAGTAAAGGGCCTAGACAACTGCCCTGGGTAATTCCTGATTCTACCTGGATTATGTTTATCGGCTTCCATTAAAGAACACCCTCTGTGTTCTGTTAGAAAGGAAACTCTTTATCCACAATATAGCAGGGGGTGTAAAGCCATAACACATATGTTTTTCCAGCAGCAGACTATGATCAATAATGTCAAAAGCTGCACTGTAGTCTAACAAAACAGCTCTCACAAAATTTGTATCATCAATTTCTCTCAGCCAATCATCAGTCATTTGTGTAATGCAGTGCTTGTTGAATGTTGTTCCCTATAATCATGCTGAAAGTCTGTTGTCAATTTGTTTACGGTAAAATAGCATTGTATCTGGTCAAACACAATTTTTTCCAAAAGTTTACTAAGGGTTGGTAACAGGCTGATTGGTCAGATATTTGAGATAGTAAAGGGGGCTTTGCTATTTACATTTACATTTACATTTACATTTAAGTCATTTAGCAGACGCTCTTATCCAGAGCGACTTACAAATTGGTGCATTCACCTTATGATATCCAGTGGAACAACCACTTATTCTATTCTGCTATTCTTGGTTAGCAGAATTACTTTTGCTTCTCTCCAGGCTTGAGGGCACACACTTTCTAGTAGGCTTAGTTTGAAGACAGGAGTGGCAATATCGTCTGCTATTATCCTCAGTAATTTTCCATCCAAGTGGTCAGACCGCAGTGGCTTGTCATTGTTGTTAGACAACAATACTTTTTCACATCTTCCACACTCACTTTACGGAATTCAAAATTACAATGCTTGTCTTTCATAATTTGATCAGTTATACTTGTGTATAACTGTGATGTGTAGTGTCAGTGTTTGTTGCTGGCATGTCATGCCTAAGTTTGCTTATCGTGCCAATGACAAAAGTTTCCCTTTTTGCCCAACATTTCCTTTAAGGTGCTCCAAAGTGTTTTAATATTATTTTTTAAATCATTTTTCATTGTTGCATAGTATAGTTTCTTCTTGTTTTTATTCATGATTTCTCAATTTGCAGTATGTTTACCAATTGGTTGTGCAGCCAAACTTATTTGCAAAACCTTTTGCCTCATCCCTCCCAACAATAAAATGTTTTAATTCCTCAATCCAAGGGGATTTAACAGTTTTTACGGTCATTTCCTAATGGGTGAATGCTTATTAGTAAATAGAATAAGCAATTTCAGAAATGTGTCAAGTGCAGTGCCTGGTTAATCCTCATTAAACACCACAGACCAACAAATATTCTTTACATAAAAAGCATAGGAATCACTTTCAAAATGTATTATATGACCTCTTATACACTATATCTGACCCGTTTCAGGAAACTAGGCGTATGTCGCAGGTCACTACGTTTGAACGTAAACCTTTTTTWWAAATAAAAATGTGTTTTTTGGGCAGAAATGCCTTCTGGAACATGTGAACTTTCATGTGCCTTAATAACAAACGTGTATGCCATCTGTAAATAAGAATAAAATAGTTAAATTCCGAGCCTAGTTGGTTAAGCCACAGAAAAAGAGGGCAACCTTCCCGCTAGCCATGATTGGCAGAGATAATGAGTGGGCTGGACATGCCRAGAGATGAGTTTGTATTGGTCTATTTGAGATGGTCAGTATGTGTAGGTAATCCTGTCTAACACTGCTTTTTTTTTTACATGGATCGTGCAGTAAAATGTAACAAAAGACTCAACTATGCAAGTATCCATTTCAATAGAACGTCACTGCAACAACTGTTTCAGAGCACTCTCGTCTGACTGTGCCAGAGAGCAGAATAACTGATGAAATTACGAACGCTCAACACCCGTTGAATATGGCCTGTGTCAGTAAACATTGGCAAAAAAGCATMATTAAATTGTTGCCAGGACCACAGTTACAGTCACCAACGCTCTGGATAACATGAAAACAGCCTAACTAGCTCTGCTAGGGCGAGTAAAATGGTCAGAGTTTGGGATGGGGGCTGAAGCTTAAGATGAGTCTTATGGCATTGCACACGGTCAGTGTGAACCAGAGTGACTTGACACAACAACGGGCCAAGCAAGCTGTACAAACAAAACGGAAACGACACAGGATGTCTTATTTAATGAAAGGGGATGCAGTCTGCCGTGAAGCATTATCCATGTATACGGGTAAGAGTCTAGCTACTGTTACAGATATTATAAGTTTCTAATTTAGTCAGAAAGTTGTTTTCATTACAAGTTAACGCTTACTGTTAGCTAGCTAGCTGACGTTAGATGGCTGGCTCGCTAGCTAACATTACGTTTATGATCGATGTGTAGTAATGTTATCTCAGAATTCCATTTCACATTGCTAGTTATAGCCTAATGTTAACGAGCTAATTAGCTAACATTTAACCTATTTGGTTAACTTTAGCTAGCTATGACAAATTTGCAATACGTTTGCCAATCGGTTGTGCAGCTACTTTTACTTGCCATTCCTTTGCCTCATCCCTCTCAACCATACAATTTTTCAATTCCTCGTCAATCCACGGGGGACTTAACAGTTTTTACAGTAATTTTCTTAATGGTTGCATGCTTATTAGTAACTGGAATAAGCAATTTTATAAATGCGTCAAGTGCAGCGTCTGTTTGCTCCTCATTACACACCACGTACCAACAAATATTATTTACATCAACAACATAGGAATCACTACAAAACGTATTGTATGACCTCTTATACACTATATTAGGCCCAGCATTTGGAACTTTGGTTTTCCTAGATATGGCTACTATACTGTGATCACTACATCCGATGGATCTGGATACTGCTTTAAAGCACATTTCTGCAGCATTAGTAAAGATGTGATCAATACATGTTGATGATTTCATTCCTGTGCTGTTTGTAACTACCCTGGTAGGTTGCTTGATAACCTGAACCGGGTTGCAGGCACTGGTTACAGTTTGACGCTTTTCTTGAATGGGCAGCTAAATGTAAGCCAAGTCAATATTTAAATAACCCAGAAAATATACCTCTCTGTTGATATCACATACATTATCAAGCATTTCACACATGTTCTCCATATACTGACTGTTAGCACTTTGTGGTCTATAGCAGCTTCCCACAGGAATGGGCTTTAGGTGAGGCAGGTGAACCTCTAGCCATATTACCTCAACAGTATTTAACATGAGATCCTCTTTACAGGAATGTGGTTCTGAATATAAACAGAAATACCTCCACCATTGGCATTTCTGTCTTTTCTCTAGATGTTATAACCAAGCATAAAACTGTATTATCAAAGGTATTATCTAAGTGAGTTTCAGAATATGAATGTCATCTGTTACTAGCAAGCTATTGATTTCATGAACCTTGTTTCTTAAGCTACATATGTTAACGTGGGCAATTGTCTTGCACTTTCCTGGGATGATTCATTGTTTTCATTGCTTTACTGGGATACATATTAGAAGTAGACATGCTCATGATATTTATGTTAGTGCATGATCTTCACACAGTAGACTTTGATGGGGTTCACCTTGGGGTCATGATAGGGGCTGCACCAAATGATTGATGTATTATAATAATTGATTATGCTTATGTTGTATTAATAGAAGGGGAAGGGCTGTAAGACCCTCCCCCACTACATGTATAGGGTACTGGACCACATATTAGCAATATATGCATTATAAGGTTTAATTCTGTTCCACAGTTCTTTTCTAGTCTCTGCCACTTATAAGAAACGGTCTGAGAGATGTGTGAGYTATTGCTAGAGATACATAGACACAGAACCCTGCAGGGGAGTAAAGAGATAAGAGACAAGTCAGACAWACCACTGTAAGCCACATGAGAATGGAAAATTACTGCTGAGCGCTTAGAAAACACTGGACTATTGTTTTCTCCTGCAAGATTGTATAACTGTATATGCATGGGCTTGGTCTCATGAGTAGAAGGTTTTGACGTAGGCAGTTACATCACTAGGGGTTGACTGCAAGCATATTAAAGCAATGTTTACCTTTTTTACTTTGCAGAACTTACTCTGAAACATGCGTGCTATGTTTCCATTGTCAACTTCTGTCTGGAATTGCATTAATAAAGGTTTGATTGATTTACTTGAAGATATTGTCTGATTGCTGATTTCATCAATACGCCAATGATTGACAAGGAACAAGGAACCTAMCCCAACAACTTCCTACTAGGGCACACTGCGTCAGTTATAACAGTATAACTCTGGTTCATAGGCACATGATTACAGAAGACAATAACTGTAGTATCAGCAGAGGCATTCAGGGAAGTTTGAGGGACATAAATTAGGTTACTTACACTGTGTCTACCAGAGCCCCTGGTATAATGTCCATTTGCTGAAGCATTTTGAAAACTCAGCGACACAATGGTAGGGATTAACTGAGCTGGGCTTGGGTCATTGACAAGTTATTGTCTCAACGCAGCCTTATAATGCTGTGAAAGGATCCAGGAACCMAAATATTCAGGTGGATTCCATCCTCCTTTATAAAACAGTGCATGCAGTGCCTAGCTCCACTCCTATTCCCCAGGAGCACTCATTTGTTGAATACTGAAWCCGTAAAAGCCTTGGTTTCATGCATGTTAACATTAGAAGCCTCCTCCCTAAGTTTGTTTTATTCACTGCTTTAGCACACTCTGCCAAACCGGATGTCCTAGTCGTGTCTGAATCCTGGCTTATGAAGACCACCAAAAACCCTGAAATTTCCATTCCTAACTATAACATTTTCCGACAAGATATAACTGCAAAAAGGGGGCGGTGTTGCAATCTACTGCAGAGATAGCGTGCAGAGTTCTGTTTTACTATCCAGGTCTGTACCCAAACAATTCGAGCTTCTACTTTAAAAAAACCACCTTTCCAGAAACAAGTCTCTCACCGTTGCCACTTGCTATAGACCCCCCTCTGCCCCCAGCTGTGCCCTGGACACCATATGTGAATTGATTGCCCCCCATCTATTTTCAGAGCTCGTGCTGCTAGGTGACCTAAACTGGGACATGCTTAACACCCCGGCCATCCTACAATCTAAGCTAGATGCCCTCAATCTCACACAAATGATCAATGAAACCACCAGGTACAACCCCAAATCCGTAAACATGGGCACCCTTATAGATATCATCCTAACCAACTTGCCCTCCAAATACACCTCTGCTGTTTTCAACCAAGATCTCAGCGATCACTGCCTCATTGCCTGCATCCGTAATGGGTCTGCGGTCAAACGACCACCCCTCATCACTGTCAAACGCTCCCTAAAACACTTCAGCGAGCAGGCCTTTCTAATCGACCTGGCCCGGGTATCCTGGAAGGATATTTACCTCATTCCATCAGTAGAGGATGCCTGGTTATTCTTTAAAGTGCCTTCCTCACCATCTTAAATAAGCATGCCCCATTCAAAAAATGTAGAACCAGGAACAGATATAGCCCTTGGTTCTCTCCAGACCTGACTGCCCTTGACCAGCACAAAAGGTATCCTGTGGCGTTCTGCATTAGCATCAAATAACACCCGTGATATGCAACTTTTCAGGGAAGTTAGGAACCAATACACACAGGCAGTTAGGAAAGCTAAGGCTAGCTTTTTCAAACAGAAATTTGCATCCTGTAGCACAAACTCAAAACTGTTCTGGGACACTGTAAAGTCCATGGAGAATAAGAGCACCTCCCCCAGCTGCCCACTGCACTGAGGCTAGAAAACACTGTCACCACCGATAAATCCATTATAATTGAGAATTTGGCTGGCCATGCTTTCCACCTGGTTATCCTACCCCGGTCAACAGCAACTTGCCCAAGCCTCCCCCATTTCTCCTTCACCCAAATCCAGATAGCCGATGTTCTGAAAGAGCTGCACAAATCTGGACCCCTACAAATCAGCCGGGCTAGACAATCKGAACCCTCTCTTTCTAAAATAATCTGCTGAAATTGTTGCAATCCCTATTACTAGCCTGTTCAACCTCTCTTTCGTATCGTCTGAGATTCCCAAAGATTGGAAAGCTGCCGCGGTCATCCCCCTCTTCAAAGGGGGAGACACTCTAGACCCAAACTGCTACAGACCTATATCTATCCTACCCTGCCTTAGGTCTTCGAAAGACAATTGAACAAACAGATTACCAACCATTTTGAATCCCACCGTATCTTATCCGCTATGCAATATGGTTTCAGAGCTGGTCATGGGTGCAGCCGTATTCATCGACCTGGCCAAGGCTTTCGACTCTGTCAATCACCACATTCTTATMGGCAGACTCAAAAGCCTTGGTTTCTCAAATGATTGCCTCGCCTGGTTCACCAAATACTTCTCTGATAGAGTTCACTGTGTCAAATCGGGGGGCCTGTTTTCCGGACCTCTAGCAGTCTCTATGGGGGTGCCACAGGGTTCAATTCTCGGGCCGACTCTTTTCTCTGTATACATCAATGATGTTGCTCTTGCTACTGGTGATTCTCTGATYCACCCCTACACAGACGACACCTTTCTGTATACCTCTGGCCCTTCTTTGGACACTGTGTTAACTAACCTCCTGACGAGCTTCAATGCCATTGCAACTCTCCTTCCGTGGCCTCCAACTGCTCTTAAATGCAAGTAAAACGAAATGCATGCCCTTCAACCGATTGCTGCCCGCACCTGCCCGCATCACTACTCTGGGTGGTTCTGACTTAGAATATGTGGACAACTACAAATAGCTAGGTGTCTGGCTAGACTGTAAACTCTCCTTCCAGACTCACATTAATCATCTCCAATCCAAAATTAAATCTCGAATCGGCTTCCTATTTCTCAACAAAGCATCCTTCACTCATGCTGCCAAASATACCCTCGTAAAACTGACCATCCTACCGATCCTCGACTTTGGCGATGCCATTTACAAAATAGCCTCCAACACTCTACTCAACAAATTGGATGCAGTCTATCACAGTGCCATCCGTTTTGTCACCAAAGCCCCATATACTACCCACCACTGCGACCTGTACGCTCTCGTTGGCTGGCCCTCGCTTCATACTCGTCGCCAAACCCACTGGCTCCAGTTCATCTCCAAGTGTCTGGTAGGTAAAAGCCCATCTGATCTCAGCTCACTGGTCACCATAGCAGCACCCACCCGTAGCACGCGCTCCAGCAGGTATATCTCTCTGGTCACCCCCAAAGCCAATTCTTCCTTTGGCCACCTTTCCTTCCAGTTCTCTGCTGCCAATGACTGGTACAAACTGCAAAAATCACTGAAGCTGGAGACTCATATCTCCCTCACTAGCTTTAAGCACCAGCTGTCAGAGCAGCTCACAGATCACTGCACCTGTACATAGCCCATCCCCATACTGTATTTATTTATTTATCTTGCTCCTTTGCACCCCAGTATCTCTACTTGCACATTCATCTTCTGCACATCTACCATTCCAGTGTTTAATTGCTATATTGTAATTACTTCGCCACCATGGCCTATGYATTGCCTTACCTCCCTTATCCTACCTCATTTCCACACACTGTATATATACTTTTTCTACTGTATTATTGACTGTATGTTCGTTTATTTCATGTGTAACTCTGTGTTGTTGTATGTGTCGAACTGCTTTATCTTGGCCAGGTCACAGTTGTAAATGAGAACTTGTTCTCAACTAGCCTACCTGGTTAAATAAAGGTGAAAATAAAAAACGAGTTTTGTTTCCAAAAAGTATCAAAATTGTCAACAAAAGTTACACCCATTGAGCTGCAATAATCACATAGCCAGTTGTGAAGATAAAGAATCCTGCTAAAGCGGCATTGGGCGCCTTAACCCGGCGTTCAGTTCATCCCGCAGCGCCAGTTCTGCTTACCAAAAGCGGCCCACTAGGCGGCTCGCATTCCACGCCCGGCTCCAAGCCAGCGAGCCGGGCTTCTTACACATTTAAAGTTTGAGAATAGGTTGAGATCGTTTCGGCCCCAAGACCTCTAATCATTCGCTTTACCAGATATAACTGCGAAACTTCGAGCGCCAGCTATCCTGAGGGAAACTATAATTGTATTTTATTTTATTCCGCGACAGGTGATATTCCGCCCAAACTCTGTATGTCATTGCCTCTCCAACCCTGTTCCTGCAGCTACCAAGTGCTTAATTTTGGAAACAAAGTGAAATATTTTTGGGAACATTGAAAGTAACATGTTTTCACAACTAAACATATTTCATTAAACTGTTGACAGCTCCTCTCTCTGCATGCTTGAGAATGTAATGAAGGAGAGAGGGGAGGAGATGGAAACACACAGTGGTGAGATATTCTGTAGCTAAAGGTCGCCTAATGTGTCCCCCTATTAATTATGAAAATAGAAAAAATGCCCTATTACTAGGCTATTGAAATACAAATTCACTATTGTAGGCTAACTCTGTAAGCCGCACTGCACTATCAATGAACCAACAGCATCACCTATTTTCTCCCAGACTAATGAATAGAAACTTGAGTGTAGCATAGGGTAATCAGTCAATCCAGCATGCATAATAATACAACCCACACTCAAACGCGACTACTAGAATCTGTTGAATTTTGGAATACAGGACAGACCAATTAAAGACATCTTAAATCAGTTTTTTTTAATGTTTTTCTGCAGTGCGTAATATGCGGTAGGGTATGTATTGTATAAGGAATGGCACAATCATTATTTTAATTCCATTTGGGCTGATACATATGCCTATGCATATGTATAAGACTATAACATGTGTATTTGTGTTTTTAATGAATTATCACCTTAGAAATCGCTGTCCATTTCGTTGTTAAGCTTTGAAACAACATCCACAATGAGCATGTTTTCCACTCAGTTTCAACCTGTTGTTGAAACTCTTTCTTCAAATTGATCATCACAGTGAGGTGAGTTTTAAAAGCACAATACTGTTTTGATGATAAGTGTTTGATGTGAATTTAGATTGCATTGATGTCAGAGTGGTTAGAAGCAAAACAGAGCCCTGAGTACCTTGCCATTAGTGAGTTGTATACTACCAACGCATGCCCCGAGTGCATAAGAGGAGAGATTACTGCGGTCATGACTCATGACTGCCGGTGTGGCAGTAATATGGTCACTATACCAGGCTTTGTCGGTCTTTTAAAAAATTAGTCAGTTGGCATTTCCTACACCAGTAGATTATAGCTCAATTCAATCAAACCTGCACTGGAGTATTACCAGTGGTGTAAAGTACTTAAGTAAAAATACTTTAAAGTACTACTTAAGTAGTTTTTTTTTTGTATTTGTACTTTACTATTTATATTTTTGACAACTTTTACTTTTACTCCACTACATTCCTAAAGAAAACAATGTACTTTKCCGTGACACTCAAAAGTACTCGTTACATTTTGAATGCTTAGCAGGACAGGACAAGGGTCCAAATCACAGACTCATCAAGAGAACATCCCTGGTCATCCCTACTGCCTCTGATCTTGCAGACTCACTAAACACAAATGCTTGTGTTGGAGTGTGCCCCTGGCTATCCGTAAATAAATAAAAAAGAAACCGGTGTCGTCTGGTTTGTTTTATATAAGCAATTGGAAATGATTTATACTTTTACTTTTGATGAAGAATATGTTTGCAATTACATTTACTTTTGATACTTAAGCATATTTAATACTCAATACTTGTAGACTTACTCAAGTAGTATTTTACTAGGTGACGTTTCACTTTTACTTGAGTCCTTTTTTTATTAAGGTGTCTTTACTTTTACTCAAGAATGACAATTGGGTACCTTTTCCACCACRGAGTATTACTAGGATCAATACCATAGTACCATAGTACAATTTCACATGCAGTTACCATTCCTGAGTACACCAGAGCACTTGGACAGAAGTTCTCAACAAAGTCAACATTGTAATGGCCATTGCATAAAATGGCCCTCATTGACCAGTCAATATACAGTAGTAATGCCATCACATATAGGCCCAAGCTATCTCACTATGTGGTCTTCAAACATAGAAAATGTATGGAATACAAAAGTAACCTAATGGCTCTAGGTGGTGAATGTTGAGTTATTGAGTCATGGTCTGTTAGCCTCTGTATTTTTTTGCTACAAAATGTGAACGCACAAGACAATACTGTTACATTTGGATTGCATCAATTTACTATTGTGATCCTAATGTCACACATTGGCCAACTAGTCTATTGAAGCAGATCTTCACATTATCTGTATACCTTGACATTCTAGTTTTTTTTTACACTATAAAGTGCTGGAGGAAAATGACCCGATGCATCCAGACCAGAATAATCTGGATTATTTGCATGCACAACACAATGGTGAACAATATTCTCTCCCACAAGAGCCATTGGGAGACCAAGGTATTCAGATGTGCCCTTTATATCGAAGGCAACCCTCTGTGCTGCTTGTGATACCTAAGCAATAAAGCGTTTTGATTTCAATGATTTTTAAACAGCCTCCTGGGTACTATTTAATGGCAATAAAGYTCAGGGAGAGAAGCACAGATGCAAAACTCTAATTTGTTGAGGTGACATGGGGTCCCCGATGAGGATAATGTCACACAGAGATTAAATGATTCAGAGAGGTGAGGGAGCAGTTATATCCATATCTACCCCCCCTGCTTTCACTTGCATATTCAACAGCCTTTAAAGCGGGGATATCTTTGTAGTGTGAAACTTCCCACTCCTGACATTGCACATTGCCATAAAGGGTAAGGGCCATGTTCAGTAGGCAACAAACAAAATAAACAGAGTAAAACGGGGAGGGACTACATGGAATTGTCCAATAGGAAATGCACATTTTTGTTTTCCATTGCAACACATTTTGCTACTGTGTGCCCTAATKAAGACAACCCGAGAGCTTGATACAATGAGACTTGTAGGTCTATGTCATGAATGCTGACAGTAAAAATGATGCAGATTGTCTGTCGTTGGCAAATTGTTCTGTGACGCCAATATGATGGGTTTTAGGTGGGTGTAATGCACAATGAATGTGTTTATCTGTAGCAGTTACTGTAACATAATGTGACATAATATGACAACGGATCTCATCTGAGCATGAATCCCTCTGTACCAGGGACAAAGTCTACATACACATACATACACAATGGAAGGCATCACAACGTCACAGGCAATAATTCACAACGTAGAGTTTGACAAAGCAAATAAACAAAAAGTACATACAACGCATGAAGTTATGGAGGTGTCAAAGTGTGCTGTGCAGACCCTATAGTACATAAATAGATATATGACCGAGCTGCTGCCAATTAATTAACCATATTCTTAACTACTGTGAGCAGCTTGTCTGGGACCTGACCGTGATCAGCTGGAGTGAATCGTCCTTTGAAGCATTGGGCTCCTCTGGCATAAGTTCAAATATGCCCCTGTCTCCCAGGCTTGTGTCTGGTGGCTCAGTTGTGGCAGATGTGTCTCCTCACTCATATACTTGATATGCTGTGGCTGCAAGCAGTAGGTACTGTACGTAACCTGACCAGTATGATAACAACATTTACACAATGTTCGGAAATGGTGGAAAATAGGGTTGGAGCGGTATCCAGTTCCCTTTCAGTCGGTACWCTTGGTAGAACACAACTATGGGGAGTCGCGGTCTCAAGACTTCGACTTTAGAACTAAAATCACCCCTGACAAGGCCAATGAACAAAAAGCCTTGCTGGAAGCCCCGCCTTCCCCAGGTGATAACCCTGAGGCTCGGATTGATTTCTTAAATTATTACGCTCTTCACCTTGAGCTGAGCAGGAATGATACACGCCAACTTAACTGTCCCTTTGTGATCGAGTGTGCTCACCCTCTGGACGTTAGACCACTAACCACAAACCAATTAGATATTGGTCGGATTGCTTGGCCTGGCTATAGCAATGGGTAAGATGGCTAATGTGAACGAAACAACGAAAGCTAACAAAGCTGGTTCGAGGTCGCGACCATGCCCAAAAGAAACTCACGTTTGTTGCCTTGTTTGTTTCTGCCCGGTGCATGCTCTGGCTGCTCTTGCTCGAATCAGTTCATATGCAAGACTAGTGGACGATGTCAGTAACAGTGGCTGGTCCGCGACTGGTGTTTCAAATAGTGACTTCATCTCCCGGATCCTCGTACCTTGGCTGAGTTGCGGGATGCGGAGATGGATTGGGTCTTTGGTCGGATCAAATATATTTTCTGCCTGGGCGTAGTGTTTGAGGGAGCTGCCTGCGCTTAACCTAACTCCTGTGCGCTCTGTCGCAGATTATGGGAATCTACCCGCCACCTGTGTAAGCCTCAGTCAAGCAATATGTGCCTCTCTTCCCAGACTTGTCGATGAAGGGTCCGGTCTCACCTCGGTGATCCGGTCCTACGTAGACTTTCGAGACCAGGCTAGCTAAACAAGCACTGCATCGTGTGCAAGTCAGGTTAGCTAGATCGCCAAGGTGGACTAGCTACTGCTACTAGCTATTCCTGCCTCCCCACGCTGGAATTGCTTGTGTAGCTCTCTTGTTTAGTATCTTTAGCATTACGTCGCTTGGTTGTTCTAAACAGATCGTGCTGCGGTCAGAGTGTTTCAAGACTGAAGGAAGATGCCACACTGCTTTATTCTGCCATTGAGAGGCTTTAGTGTATATATCAGTTATCTAGTGTATGTATAAATCATTGTGCTCCCCTCCACAAAAACATTACTGTGACCACTGTGCCCCCATTTTGGTTAAGGCTGAAAGGGGTACTACGTCAGCCATTGCTAGAGCCCCCTGTGCCCTTAAAGGGGACAGGCTTTATGCAGGCTATACAGTTACACAGAAGCACAACGTATAATGGGAAATGATCTGTGTTTGATGCCCCCTCTGTTACCCCGAGTTCCATGGTGCTCACAGGGTTCAAGGGGTCCACAGGGTGAGAGTAATAAGACGAGCAACTCGCTCTCTGTCCACAAGGGGGCACTCATCGCCCATTGGTGGCTCATTACTGGGGTCCATTGCTGATTCCTGCCTGTAGCTCAATAATCCCTATGAGGTGTCTAGTGATGCCAGGCGATTGGTGGTTCGTAGCAGAGTCGAGGAAACAAGCAGGGTTGGACACAACCACTACTATCCAACACACAGTCTCTTTGGTTCATATGAACCCTGAAATTAGCTGTCTGTCTCCAGCACGACAAGTTTTAATGCGGGCGGTCCAGCGCTGCATGCCAACCGGTTACCGGGACTCCTTTTCCCCGTTGTGGCACTAACAATCGAGGTACATCACTGATTACTGGAGCCCTTGTACCCAGATGATGCAAAACGCAGCATCATATGACTGTGAAGTAACAAACATAGGCACAGACACATGCATTTACACACTTGATAACATACGCATTATACACACACATACACATGGATTTTGTGTTGTAGATATGTGGTAGTGGAGTATGGGCCTGAGGGCACACACTTAGCGTGTTGTGATTTCTGTAATGAATGTATTGTAATGTTTGTATAAAATTGTATAACTGCCTCAATTCTGCCGAACCCCAGGAAGAGTAGCTGCTGCCTTGGCAGCAGCTAATGGGGATCCATAATAAATACAAATACAAATATGATGCAAAATGCATCATACGGGGATGATTTCTGTATTTTGAAAGTTACATAGTCGCAAAAGTTTTCAAGATACTCTATGTAAACAATGGACTACTGAAAAAAAATCTAAAATATTGCTTTTGGGTGGCATTTTCCTTTAACTATGGACCATTTGAAAATGGTTAGATAGATCCATGAGGTATATTTGCTCTTTAGTAATTGCAGGGAGATGGGTTCCAATTTTGTGAACCAGGGTCAAACCGGTCAAACCCTTAGGCAATAATGTAGGGTACTCTATACACAAATGGTTCCCAGTAAGCTATAAATAACACACAAAAAAACCTATCGTTTCTTCAGCATCCTCATTGGTAGGATCCCCCATAAGCTTATTCCCACCTCACACTCTTCTCTGTAACATAGGCTTCAACATGAAAATCATATTCCGAGTCAGGTCGACTGTAATTTCTTTAGCATCACCCCATTAAAGAGCTAGAGCATGGCATTTGGAAAATGGATTTTCAATAAGGTCACTCTCGTGATCTGCAGCACTCAACGGTTGGAGCATTCGTACATTAACATACAAACTCAGCCACACTCAGCCTATATTACACCACCAACAAACTATTATTTTGCTGTCTATGTTGTCAATTAGCTCTGCGCAAGCATGTCAGAATCAAAAAATGATTGCAGGAGAAAAGATAGATTTGTTGACCGTAAATATGAATGAAGATGCAATCCAATTTGTTCTGCCTTCAAAGGGCCCGCTGGCAGTTATACAGTATATAAGGCTGAAACATCTAGTATTATKCCCCTCCTATTATGAATTCTTGTAAAGAAACACAAATCAATAGTGAAAGGTCATAGCTCTCTCTGAAATGTGCCCATATTCTCAATTAGACAAAAATGTCACCATTGTTTAATCTTTACCTTCAATCTTTAAATGCCATGATAAAAAAAGAGAGACTTGGGTAAAAACACACATAGCCTATCTAGCCTACCTTATGCAAATCATAAAACCATTTGACTCAGTTTACCATAGCCTACAGGCCTAAAGGAAAGCCTTCATTCCAAAGTATTAGTAGACCAACAAATATCACCCAAATGTTWATATAGCGAGTTGAAAAATGAATCRCAAACACATCCCCAGCAYARATGGTGCTGGATACACCTGTGATCATTAGCTATCTGATATATTGGGAGATGGGAGGATATTGTCAGGTCCAATATGATAAATTGTGAGGAATACATGATCCACGTAATAGCTTACAAACAACATCATGGAATCTCAACAAGAACTGTCACCACTTAATAAGGGCTACACCCTACAAATGTAGCTACAATGTCTGCTTCGGTAATATAAAGTATTCCACACGGTCTTACTTTTAACTTCTTATGGCTGCAGGGGCAGTATTGAGTAGCTTGGATGAAAGGTGCACAGAGGTGCCCAGAGTAAACGGCCTGCTCCACAGTCATAGTTGCTAATATATGCATATTATTAGTAGTATTGGATAGAAAACACTCTGAAGTTTCTAAAACTGTTTGAATTATGTCTGTGAGTATAACAGAACTCATATGGCAGGCAAAAACCTGAGAAGAAATCCAAACAGGAAGTGGAAATTCTGAGGCTGGTCGAGTTTCAACCAAGATCCCATTGAAATCACAGCGAGATATGAATGAGTATTCACTTCCTACGGCTTCCACTAGATGTCAACAGTCTGTAGAACTTTGTCTGATGACTCTACTGTGAAGGGGGGCCGAAGGAGACAGGAATGAGTCACCACTGCCATGAGGTGAACATTCTTTGACCATGCGCGTTCACATGAGAGGCAGCTCCGTTCCATCGCTCATCTGAAGTCAATGTAATTCTCCGGTTGGAACGTTATTCAAGATTTATGTTAACAACATTCTAAAGATTGATTCAATACATCGTTTGACATGTTTCTACTGACTGTTACGGAACTTTTGGACATTTCGTCAGGTTTTAGTGAACGCGCTTCGTGACTTTGGAATTGTTTACTAAACGTGCTAACCAAAGTAGCTAATTGGACATAAATAACGGACATTATCGAACAAATCAAGCATTTATTGTGGACCTGGGATTCCTGGGAGTGCATTCTGATGAAGATCATCAAAGGTAAGGGAATATTTATCATGTAATTTCTGGTTTCTGTTGACTCCAACATGACGGCTAATTTGACTATTGTTCTGAGTGCCGTCTCAGATTATTGCATGGTTTGCTTTTTCCGTAAAGTTTTTTTGAAATCTGACACAGCGGTTGCATTAAGGAGAGGTATATCTATAATTCCATGTGTATAACTTGTATTATCATCTACATTTATGATGAGTATTTCTGTTGAAACGATGTGGCTATGCAAAATCACTGGATGTTTTTGGAACTAGTGAATGTAACGCGCCAATGTAAACTCAGATTTTTTTATATAAATATGAACTTTATCAAACAAAACATACATGTATTGTGTAACATGAAGTCCTATGAGTATCATCTGATGAAGATCATCAAAGGTTAGTGATTAATTTTATCTCTATTTGTGCTTTTTGTGACTCCTATCTTTGGCTGGAAAAATGGCTGTGCTTATTGTGGTTTGGTGTGACCTAACATAATCGTTTGTAGTGCTTTCGCTGAAAAGCATATTTAAAATCGGACACTTTGGTGGGACAAGATTAACAACAAGATTACCTTTAAAATGGTATAAGACACATGTACAGTATGTCTGAGGAATTCTAATTATGAGATTTCTGTTTTTTGAATTTGGCGCCCTGCACTTTCACTTGCTGTTGTCATATCGATCCCGTTACCGGGATTGCAGCCATAAGAAGTTGAAAAAACATAATTGGGGTGATTGTGAACATCTCACCAATGAAAATACAGTGGGGTTCGGGATTTATTGGAACCCTAGATAAAAATTTGTGAAAAAAGACTGTATAAAATAAAAAATACATATTAAGCTATATTGTATAAAAAGAAAACATGAAAATGTGTATTATTTTATACTAAAACAATTGCTCAGAAAAATAGATTATTTATCTTGTGTGGAATTGTTAGCCTGACTCTCGATCTCTGCATTATCCACAGTGTAACTGTCAACTTGTGAGTCTGAAAATGGACACTGTAGGTTAAGGAATCTGTATGGTAGGTATACATTTTATGTTCATGAACATTAACACGTAATTATTCATTTTGTGTGGATTTTCATCTTTGACACTCTGTCTCCGCATTATCCATAGGGTACCTGTCAACTTAATCTGAAAATGGACAAGGTGAACAAATCTGTATTGTAAGTATCAATTTGATGTTTAAAGACCTTATTTTCAAATGATTAATATTATTAAACCTTTATTTGGACAGGGAAGTCATACGAAGACTAGGGTCTCTTTTTATATGAATGTTTTAAAATGTCTCTTCAATTATACGAAGGTCAGAGTTTTTCAATATGGTATCTCTAATGCCAAGTAATAGGSCAGTGGTTGCTGATATCATTTGCAAAACCACCACCAGCCAAATACTTATGGGGGTTTTTAGTCAGGATAAGGTCAATCAATGAGGAGTTTGCTAGGTTTTTACATTAATCCGAGTGGGTTTCGTTATCAACTGTGTCAAGTTGAAATCAAGACAGATATTCTTAAACTGATCGGCGCCATGTGTAAGCCAATCAAGATTTAGATCTAACACAATGAGTTCAGATACCAGAAAGGGTTTTAATTAATCAGAAATAATACCAACAGCCTCCACTGAAGCGGCTGGAGGGATGTATGCATATTTGTGACCAACTGCTTTGATTCAGTCTTATGTAGTAAAATTTGAAAGTGTTTTTTTTTTTTACATTGGATAAAAGCTGAGAAACAGAGCTACAAATGGTATATCATACCCTGCATTTGAGGAACAATGGGAAAGTAATTCTGCTTTGAAAGTTGATAAACTTGTAACTCAACTTTTGAGAAAACCACTAAATACTTGACTTCAATGAAAGTTAACCAGAGAGACTCTGATGAACTCTCCAGCAGATGGACCGGATTCCAACAAAGAAGACAACAACATCCGGGCGTAAATATGAATTGCAATTTATTTTTCGAATGAGCGGCCGTTCATGGGCAAAGGATTAGCATGTCAATGAATATAATTAATTATATAATCCATTTGTCTTTCCCGCTCTTTCTCAGTCCACACCCCCTTTCCTTTGTCTACCAAGCCRTCATATCGGCTTAGCCCACTAGGGACTCTTTCCTATCATTGTTAGTAACCAATATCTATTGTTTGTTTGTTGTGTATTTCTGTGATTATTTAGTTAGTTAGTAAATAAATAATTAAGCCAATTTGTGTATGGATGATTCAAAGTAGAGGCTGGGTTCGTGCAGACAACCAATAATTTTACGATGTTCAGATGAGACTGACGGAAGGTAACAACAATAAGTAATTAATAGAAGACTAATTGATCAGATATTAAAATATATGAAGAGATATATTCRGAAAATGATGACTCTGTAAACCAACATTTTCCATAGTGCCCCTACTTCCTAGTTAATTCAATTTACATGATTAGTTTAATCACATAATAATAATTACAGAAARTGTATTTGATAAAATAAGTCTAGACATTTAATGATAAGCCAAAGACACAACATTAATGACACCCCGTGTGAGGGATCTCTGTTTACACTTATGATAATCCAGACACTCAATTGATTGGATATCATCGTCTCAGTCAATAACTTATATTGTCGAACATACCTTAAGGTTCTTCCAATTAAATGAGACATTTTAAACTTTCCAATAGTGACCTAGATGAACCAACTTCCCAGGTTAATTCAAGTTTAATTCCCAGATAGCCTATCCAGGTATGATTAATCATTATCATTGATTAATTAATTCAATTTGCTTTTGCAAATTCATTCACGTCTARACTCCCACATTACCAGTACAGTACTGACGGTTCATTAACGTCTATAAAAATATTAAAATCGTCTTTGCAGCTTCCAACCTATTCCAAAACAAAACTTTGGACAATTAGGAATTACATTTTTTTCCTTTCAAATATTCKAATAATGTGCAAGAGATCAGAGTAGGTAATCCCCACTCACCCACTAATTAGTGAACCTCCRCCCATRAATGGATTGATCTCTGACCTCAGCAGCGATACCAACCCTAATGATGCCATTAGCRGAAAAACAGCAGAAATTGCGAACWACGCTCTCAAAATCAACTATCGTGCGCAGGCCTTGTAAAGTTTCTCTCCAGTCTAGCCCTGATGTCTTGCCATCCAAGATTGGCATCGGTCCAATACAGCAGTGCACAGCTGAAACACGAGCAAGTAACAGTAGACATAAAGGGACAGGTGGAGAGAACTGGGAAACTGATGACAAATGCAGAAAAGGGAATATTTCTGCTAGCTATGGAACTGCGTTTGAAAACTGAACAATTAAATGTAATTGCAAAAACGTATGACGAACGAGCACAAACTCTTCAACAAAATCATCTTCTACAGGAACAAAATCAACTCAATTTAGCCAAAGCTAAATACGATGATGTCCACGCCAAACTAGATACCACCATCATTAAGTTTGCAGACGACACAACAGTGGTAGGCCTGATCACCGATAACAATGAGACAGGCTATAGGGAGGAGGTCAGAGACCTGGCGGTGCCATAATAACAACCTATCCCTCAACGTAATCAAGACTAAGGAGATGATTGTGGACAACAGGAAAAGGAGGACCGAGCACGCCCCCATTCTCATCGACGGGGCTGTAGTGGAGCAGGTTGAGAGCTTCAAGTTCCATGGTGTCCACATAACCAACAAACTAGAATGGTCCAAACACTCCAAGACAGTCGTGAAGATAGCACGACAAAGCCTATTCCCACTCAGGAAACTGAAAAGATTTGGCATGGGTCCTGAGATCCTCAAAAGTTTCTACAGCTGCAACATTGAGAGCATCCTGACTGGTTGCATCACTGCCTGGTACGGCAATTGCTCGGCCTCCGACCGCAAGGCACTACAGAGGGTAGTGCGTACGGCCCAGTACATCACTGGGGCTAAGCTGCCTGCCATCCAGGACCTCTACACCAGGTGGTGTCAGAGGAAGGCCCTAAAAATTGTCAAAGACCCTAGCGACGTCAGTCATAGACTGTTCTCTCTACTACCGCATGGCAAGCGGTACCGGAGTGCCAAGTCTAGGACAAAAAGGCTTCTCAACAGTTTTTACCTCCAAGCCATAAGACTCCTGAACAGGTAATCAAATGGCTACCCGGACTATTTGTATTGTGTGCCCCCTCCAACCACTCTTTTACGCTGCTGCTACTCTCTATTTATYWWAYWWKMMWMKTTACTTTAACTATACATTCATGTACATAGTACCTCAATTGGCCCGACCAACCAGTGCTCCCGCACATTGGCTAACCGGGCTATCTGCATTGTGTCCCACCACCCTCTCTTTTACGCTACTGCTACTCTCTGTTCATCATATATGCATAGTCACTTTAACCATATCTACATGTACGTACTACCTCAATGAGCCCGACTAACCGGTGTCTGTATGTAGCCTCGCTACTTTTATAGCCTCGCTACTTTTATAGCCTCGCTGCTGTTTTTTACTGTCTTTTTACTGTTGTTTTTATTTCTTTACTTACCTATTGTTCACCTAATACTGTTTTTGCACTATTGGTTAGAGCCTGTAAGTAAGCATTTCACTGTAATGTCGACACGTGTTGTATTTGGCGCACGTGACAAATAAACTTTGATTTGATCTGATAAATCTGACGAGTTATCTACAAACAGGAGCGCAAAACTTGATAACATGCATGCAGTTTTGTTGAATGTTACTCAAAGTAACACTGTTCAACTACAAACGCTGCAGACCAAAGACGATCAGTTAATGAACACAATGACTAAGTTGGATGACAGGTCAGCAGAACTCATTGAAGTCGCTGACCAACTGAATAATGAGAGAACTCAGGTGTTGAAGATGGAAATATTGATTTCTAAACAAGCGGAGGAAATCTCATCACTGAATCTCTCGCTCCGTACTCAAGACCTCTATCTGTAAAACCATGACAAATAAGTTTGAGACCCGAAAGGAGCAATTGCGACACTCACGTGTCCAAAATCAATACTCTAAGTGCTCAAGTGGACTCTGCGATGCAGCAGAATACCACCCTTAGGTACAATCTGGTGGAATTCCAGAACGGTCACGCGCTACAGCGTGACTACCCAAACAAGCAACCGGAGCCCGGCACACAAAGTTTAAGATGATAGGTTTCAGACTTTGCCTCCCTCACCAGTCCCTCAGTCTTCTCCTCTTGGCCATTCGGCACTGAGTAATATGGCGCCTTTTCGCCAACAAAGCCAAAGCTTGGCTTCGCCTCTTGGCCCTTCGGCCCCAATTTCACCACACACTTTTAGTTTTACAGCTCACATATGTTGGGGACATATAGTAGATGCTAAGAGAGCACATTTTGTTAAGTTAGAGCCTTATTTTTTAAATTGATTAACTTGTTTTTTCCCCTCTTCAATCTASACACAATWGACCCCATAATGGGTTTTWCGAAATTGTTGCTAATTTATTACAAATAAAACACTGAAATATTACAATTACATTAAGTATTCAGACCCTTAAATCAGTACTTTGTTGAAGCACCTTTGGCAGCGATTACAGCATCGAATCTTCTTTGGTATGACGCCACAAGCTTGGCACACCTGTATTTGGGGAGTTTCCCATTATTTTCTGCAGATCCTCTCAAGCTCTGTTAGGTTGGATGGGGAGCRTTGCTGCACAGCTATTTTCAGGTCTCTCCAGAGATGTTAGATCGGGTTAAAGTTTGGGCTCTGTCTGGGCCACTCAAGGACATTTGGAGACGTGTCCCAAAGCCACTCCTGCGTTGTCTTGGCTGTGTGCTTACGGTCGTTGCCTAGTTGAAAGGTGAACCTTTGCCCCAGTCTGAGGTCCTTAGCGCTCTGGAGCAGGTTTTCATCAAATATCTCTCTGTACTTTGCTCCGTTCATCTTTGCCTTGATCCTGACTAGAAAAACATCCCTACAGCATGATACTGCCACCAACATGCTTCACTGTAGTGATGGTGCCAGGTTTCCAATTAGCTTCTGTCTGGCCACTCTACCATAAAGGCCTGATTGGTGGGGTGCTGCAGAGATGGTTGTCCTTCTGGAAGGTTCTCACATCTCTACAGAGAAACTCTACAGCTCTGTCATCTCCCTGACCAAGGCGCTTCTCCCCCAATTGCTCAGTTTGGCCGGACGGCCAGCTCTAGGAAGAGTCTTGGTGGTTCCAAACKTATTTCATTTAAGTATGATGGAGGCCACTGTGTTCTTGGGGACCGTCAATGCTGCTGACATTTTTTGGTACCTTTTCCCAGATCTGTGCCTCGACACAATCCTCTCTCGAAGCACTACGGACAATTCCTTTGACCTCATGGCTTGGTTTGTGCTCTGACATGCACTGTCAACTGTGGGACCTTATATAGACAGGTGTGTGACTTTCCAAATCATGTCCAATAAATTTAATTTACCACAGTTGGACTCCAATCAAGTTGTAGAAACCTCTCAAGGATGATCAAGAAACAGGATGCACTTGAGCTCAATTTTGAGTGTCATAGCAAAGGGTCTGAGTACTTTTTTATGTACACATTTGCAAAAAATTCTAAACCTGTTTTCGCTTTGTCATTATGGGTTATTGTGTGTAGATTGCTGATTCACTTATTTTATTTAATACATTTTAGAATAAGGCTGTAACGTAACAAAATGTGAAAAAAGTCAAGGGGTCTGAATACTTTCAGAAGGCACTATATATGTAACAGTCCAAGCCCTCTGCGAGATTTGAAAACAGCAGGAGTATCCATGGTGACACAAAAGTCAATAGAACTGGATGAGCTAGCCACAATTGGCTTTCTGATTGGATTCAACCTTTATTTAACTAGGCAAGTCAGTTAAGAACAAATTCTTATTTATAATGACGCCTACATGTAAAGCCYCTCCGGTCATGCCCTCCCCTAACCAGGACGTCGCTGGGCCAATTGTGCGCCGCCCTGTGGGACTCCCGATCACAGCCRGTTGTGATACAGCCCGGGATCAAACATGGGTCTGTAGTGACGCCTCTAGCACTGAGATGCAGTGCCTTAGAACACTGCGCCACTCGGGAGTCAAACTAATAGTAGAATAAACGATTAGTAGATTCAGGTAAATGTGCACAAGATTACTGTTGACAATACCTGTATGCTTATGAGCACATGTAGMAATATGATAGCTTGATATACGACTATTTATAGCATATTTGGAGCTAACAACAGTGGGTTCCTTATGGGARCTAACAGAGCTATCAATGGAAATTAAATTAAAAGCCACAGAGTTACTATTTATAATACCCCTATCAACATGGGAAGCTGTGACAGAATGATATATTTAATGGGAGTAAATACCTTTGAGGAGCTTGATTTGATCAGTCAACGCTTCAATGTAGACACAGAACAGGGGACAAAGGCATAGGCAGGTACCTCCGGCCTACGCAGGTACCTCTGGATCTGATCTCGAAACAAAACCATGCAGGGATGAAGGCGCTAGAACCCCTGGATCCAGGGCGGCGAAGCTGTTTGAARTCTGTATCCGGTCCGGGCTTCCCACCACCAAGGAGGCCACTATTGCCAAMGGCCGCCGCTGTTGACTTCCACGACGAGAGATGTGCCTCCATGGCTGGTTGKTAAGGTCAAGAATAGGAACATCCACTAAGTCATCCAGAAGCATCCTWCCYACTAACTCCATTCTCCAGGGAAGGGGGAGACCCCTTCGCGGTGGGATCCCTGCAGAGCACCGGTAAGTCGGCTGTGGAGAGACGACATGGTGGCAATACTCCCACCAGGCCAGAGCATTGTCCAGCTTCTGGAGTAGAAGAGACAGAGAAAGTAGGCGGACGTKGATTCCCCAGTAGCTTGTGTAARTTCGCTACTAGTTTTCTAAGAGTAGCCACTTCGCCCCTGTAGTCCTCTGCAAGCAAACAGTTGCTACATTGAAAGTCCAGACTGAACACATTGTCCCAGAATAGAGCAAAATAAACACAGCTCCTGCAGCATTGAAAACATTCGTTAGCGACCTCCATTTGAAACTACGGTGGTTCGTCCTTTAAAAGTTGCAGTGTACTGCAGCATAGCTTGTGTGGTGCCGMARAATKCTATGGCACGTTATTTAAGTGCCAACCACTGGTACCATTAATGCTAGTTAGTGCTAGTTTGACCAGCAGAGGGCATCTTTGAGAAGTATTTGATAGCCTTTAATAGTGGCTGTACTAGATMATTWAAAACCTTTTTTTGTAAGAGCATAGTATATGGGATTGATTTTAAGAAATGTTGCTTAATKAATTTGATTAATATTATGGTGTTTCTATTCCAAGAAATAGGGTTTCGTAAATAATTCCCGTGTTTTGCGGGCATGTGGGGGATTGGGGTTCTATTCCCCGACAGGGAGAAATGAGTAGACTGTCCTTGTAAATAAGAATTTGTTCTTAACTGATTCCATATGTGTTATTTCATAGTTGTGATCTATTCACCATTATTCTACAATGTAGAAAATAGTAAAAATAAAGAAATCACTGGAATGAGTAGGTGTGTCCAAACATTTGAGGCCATCAAGACGTTTTGGCTAGAGAAATTGACAATAGTACAATGCAACAAATACATTGATCTTCTCAGCAAGGTTTTASCCGTGGTCGTGGAGCAGGGTGGAAGTGCAACTGAAATGTAGTTTAAATAACCATCTGCATTTTGAATGTGTTTTTTCWAAWTATTTCATTAACGAAAGCATAAAGATGTTGATGAAGAAATACTGTTTTGAGTTAGAAATGTAACACTTTAGAGTACTTAAGCATCGAATACATTGCAGATAGGGGGATGTTCACACCTACAGTATAAAGAGTCTACTGTCCTGCTAATTGAGCTACACTTGTAAACCTGTTTTCAAAATGCCACCAGCAGTCCATCACCACTGTAAATAAAAACAAAGTATCTTGTTTACATCTTGTTTACATTCTTTATTGTAATCACAATGCCACAAATAAATTGTATCTACCTTTCCAATTACTTTTAGAGTTTGGGATTCRTTTGATTAATATTAGGGTGCTTATATTCCAAGAAAAATGTAAAACCCTCTGGGTTTCCGTTAGGATGTAACTAAAATTATGGCACTGTACAACGTGACGGTCGGGCGTAGGCTAAACAGTACTGAGCTATTTAGCTAAGAATATGTCTCCTGTGCGGCTTATCCCGTGCCTCCTACCCTCGTGCCTTAAACCTTGCGCGCTTTCAGTGGATACAGCTGGAGAACTGCAAGGCAATCCCATTGTGCGCCACTCAGGAGCCAAGACCAATATGGCCAAAATATATTGTCCTGCTAAAAACAGGGTTAGTAATATATATGTGAGAATATCCAAGGGGCTTTCATATAATTCTAAATTAATAATAATAATAATCGCTTTGCTTAAAAAATAACATTATTTTGGACATTTCGTTTTCAAATAACGTAAAAAGAACGAGAAAAAGGCCATTCTTGAACATGGGGTGAGACATTGTTACTAATTTGTAAATAAAGCCAGTTTGTTATTTAGAATTAATTTCTGTTTTTAGAGGGAGAGAAACCAAAAACCAACAGTCAWCTCATGGGTCTTCCAGTCAAGGCCAGCACGGGTATTGAACCAGCATCTGTAGCAACACTGCTATGCTGCTATGCAGTGTCTTAAACCGTTGCRCCACCCAGGCGCTGTACAAGGTGGCCGGTCGGGAGTGGCCTACAGTACTATAGTAAGAGCAAAATAATCCCMAAAAAATAAAAAATCTTAGTGTAACAACAGTTTTAGTTAGTAATACTGAAGTCGTGCAGAATTATCMGTTTCTATTTAGGTTTCTGTCGCCCATTAATTGTTAGTTAGAGACACAGTAGGACCCAAAAACATAATCAGTGCTCGAACTCCCCCTTGTGCTGGTCTGGAGCAATGAAGTGGCATCGCAGGGTACCGTACTAAACCACAAATTACCTCTAAGTACCGCAGCATAATCACAAAACTTTTAGTGGAGCAACCACTGTACAAACTAGCTGGTCTTCTGTCAAAAATATAAACAAATCATATAAAAACAGCCAAAATCGAATATGTAAATAAGAAAAATAATACATAGGACTTATATAGCACTTTTCAAGGACCCAAAGTCACTTTACAATTGTAGGAATGAAAAGAAAAACAAAAAAACAGGAGTGAAAACAAAACATCAGACTAAACAAAAACATGAATAAAGAGCAGAAAAGTTGACAAAAACAGAGACTTAACGAAAAACAGACAAAGCACTATSAAATCAAAGTTAATGAATAAACACTCAACACTGTTACTAAACAGGTACCAKGAAGAAGCGRCAGTCAAGCACGAAGCCAGCAGATACTCTCGCCTGGAAATGGCATCACTATGAATATATTTATGAAATATATGTGACATATTGTACATGGACATATTTAAGTAATACATGTATTTAGATCTATTTATTTAAAATACGAGTACATACTGAATGCATTTGAAAYATATGTCAATATATTAGGCTTCGGTATGGGTTGTATTAGTTATTTTATACAGTCTTTCTTGCTCATCTTTATGAAGGGATGCAATAATTCCGGACCCCACTCAATTATTTAAAAAAATGCAGTGTGATGCAGTGCACACCACCCATGATATGTTAAAAAGTCAGATACCTTTAACGACTAGATGAAGATGCTTTGGCTTCGGATTGCGCTCGCTCTGAACAGAGCAGGTATACAAGCCGTCGTCAGTCACGTCCACTTTCTGTATCTGCAGGCTGTACTCCCCCCCACTCGATACGATAGACACACGGGGGTCCACGGACCACTTGTCATTCCCTGCGAAGATGATGCTGGAACGGTTCAACCAAGCTCCTTTAGAGATTCCATCCGAAGTGCACCTAGAAGTAGAAAAAAAAAGAGAACAGTCAGATTTCAAGGAGTCTCTAAGGCTGGATGTCACTGATGACATGGCTAATCAATGACTGACCCACAAGAGCCTGTTACACATAACAGTAGACTCGTCCAAGGCCTTTTTGTGCTGTATATCGAACTCCTATGCTCGTCGTCATGCCAATGCACAAACAGATCTGGGACCAGGTTAAACATTCAGTAGTGTACACATAAAGTAAGAGCCTGTGCAAGACCCTGTACATCCACGAGGACACTATGATAGAGACCAATGGTCACCAGCTGGCACAGCCACAAAGTCATATAATCTTATTTTAAACCTGCTAACTCTAATGCCTATCCCTAACCTTAAATTAAACCAAAAAGGACATCTTTGTTTTCATACATTTGAACGATAAAGCCAATTTTGACTTTGCTGCTGGACTATCTAGCGGAAATCGCTCAGTTCTGCCTCCAGGGAAAGATTCATGACAATAAACGTCAACCTTTCACAGGGGCCACTGTTTTGAAGCCAATGCGCTGACAATTTTGTACTACTTCACATTGTTTCAAAGGATTTTTGGAAGATACAGTACCAGTCAAAAGTTTGGACACACCTACTCATTCCAGGGTTTTTATTTATTTTTTACTATTTTCTACATTGTAGAATAATAGTGAAGACACCAACACTATGAAATAACACATAAGGAATARCGTAGTAACCAAAAAAGTGTGAAATATATTTTAGATTGGAGATTCTTCAAAGTAGCCACCCTTTGCCTTGATGACAGCTTTTCACACTTTTGGCATTCTCTCAACCAGCTTCATGAGGTAGTCACCTGGAATGCATTTCAATTAACACATGTGGGCAGGTAGGGGTGGTCTACAGAAGATAGCCCTATTTGGTAAAAGACCATAAGTCAATATCATGGCAAGAACAGCTCAAATAAGCACAGAGAAATTACAACCCATCATTGCTGGCAAACATGATGGTCAGTCAATCTGGAAAATTGCWAAAAGTTTTAAAGTTTCTTCAAAAGCAGTTGCAAAAACCATCAAGCGTTATGATGAAACTGGCTCTCATGATGACCGCCACAGGAAAGGAAGACCCAGAGTTACCTCTGTTGCAGAGGTTAAGTTCATTAGAGTTAACTACACCTCAGATTGCAGACCAAATAAATGCTTCACAGAGTTCAAGTAATATACACATCTCAACATCAACTGTTCAGAGGAGACTGCATGAGTCAGGCCTTCATGGTCAAATTGCTACAAAGAAACCACTACTAAATGACAMCAATAATAAGAAGAGACTTGCTTGGGCCAAGAAACATGAGCAATGCACATTAGACTGGTGGAAATCTGTCCTTTATATTTTATATTGGTCACATGTTTCATGAGATGAAATTAAAAGATCCCCAAAAAATTCATATGCACAAATAGCTTATTTCTSTAAAATGTTGTGCACAAATTTGTTTTCATCTCTGTTAGTGAGCATTTCTCATTTGCCAAGATAATCCATCCACCTGACAGATGGGGCATATAAAGAAGCTGATTAAACAGCATGATCATTACACAGGTGCACCTTGTGCTGGGGACAATAAAAGGCCACTAAAATGTGCAGTTTTGTCACACAACACAATGCCACAGATCTCATATTTTGAGGGAGCGTGCAATTGGCATGCTGAGTGCAGGAATATCCACCAAAGCTGTTGCCAGATAATTGAATGTTCATTTCTCTATCATAAGCCACCTCCAACATCGTTTTAGAGAATTTGGCAGTACGTCCAACCGGCATCACAACCGTAGACTATGTGTATGGCGTCGTGTTGGCAAGCTGTTTTWAWTTTTTWATTTTAATTGATCATTTTTTGTTMGTTTTTTCCCCCTGTATTTTTATTTGCCATTTTTCATGATTATACAGATAACAGACAGAACAGTTAGAGGGCCGAACACACACGGCTCCCATACCAAATCAAACCCACCCCAGCCCCCCCATGYTCTACCCATGCTCTAACATAGCCCCACCCCAAAACCAGACTTAAAGCAGGCATGATATACAATAAGTCATATAATCAAATAGTAAAAAAAATACAAAGATGTTATAAAACAAAAAGTTAAAAAAGGGGGRAAAATAATGACACAAGTTCTAATTTGGGTTGGTGTATGGAGTTGTGAAATTAGCTGGGTCCATGTCTTCTACAAAGGTTAGGAAAGGTCGGCAGATATTTTAAAATGTAAATGCAGATCCCCTAACGGAGTAGTGTATTTTCTCTAGCTTGTTGCATATATTCGTTTATCCAATAGTTAAAAGTAGGAGGAAACCGATCCTTCCACTTAAATAGTATAAGACGTCTAGCTAGAAGAGTAGTAAATGCCAGCATGTTGCCCATAGAACTGTTTAGAAGGGCCTCCTGTGGTGCTACTCCGAATAATGCAATAAAGGCAGAAGGTTCTATAGGTCTCTCCAGTATCTTAGAAAACATCTAGAAATCTGTCAATTTTGGGCATGTCCAAAACATGTAAATAAACATGTAATAAAGTAGCAAGAGCCTGCTTATATCGGTCACAAGTGGGATCTATTTCTGGTCTAATCTTGGATAAAGTTGCCTTTGACCAATGCAGCCGATGAACTATTTTAAATTGACTTACAGCATGTCTTAGACATAGATGAAGAAGGTATTATCTGAAGCATACTCTGCCAAGTTGTTCACCTAAATCCTCTTCCCTTTGGTTCTTCTCATATTTCAAGTATATACATTGAAATAAGGGTTCACTTTAAAAATATAATCTAGAAGGTAGGTGGGTGTGATGGGAAGTGACTAGAGTATGAAGATACAAAACTACGCAATTGCAGGTTCCTAAAGAAATGGGATCTAGGAATATTGAACTATTGTACTAACTGCTAAAAGATGTAAAATCCATATCAATGTACAAGTCGTTCAGTGAGGAGATCCCTTTTCCAGACCAGATATAAAACACCCGGTCTGATAATGATGGAGAGAATGTATGGTTCTTTAATAATTTGAAAATTCACTGAGACCAAACGATCGCCTGAACTGTGCAGATTTTTTGAGAATGTTTCACAGTAGTGTTTCTAGTGTATTTGGAAACAGGCTCAGCTAATGCAATTTTTGCACAGACTATGGCAGCTAAAGAGGTGGGGCCTCAAAATGAGATCTCCGAGGTCAACCATTTCGGGCCTGTAACATCAGGGATTTCTGTCATCCAATATAGGATGATTCTTAATACTGAAGTGCAAGACCACCCTGAGGATGAGATCTCTGCAATACGCTCTTACGTATCCAAGGGTTTTTCTTCTTTCAAATAAAAGCAGATATCAGTTTATCTATGGAGATAAAAAAAAAAGATTTAGTAGGAAAGATAGGAATACATTGAAATAAGTAGAAAAACTTAGGTTATACATTCATTTTAACAGTGTTCAATCTTTGGCCCAAAGAAAGAGAAGGTAAATCCCACCGTTCAAGATCATGTTTCAGAATGAGTATCAAGGGAGGGAAAATGGCTTTATAGAGATCTTTGAAATCGTGTGTGACCCAAATTCCCAAATATTTCAATTTCTGTCTAGTCACTCTGAAGGGCGAATGACTAAAATAAGTTTGCATGGCTGAAGGATTAATAAGCATCAATTCACTTTTTGTAGATTAACCTTATACCCGGRTATTTTACCAAATGTCTTTAGTAGAACCTGGATCCCAGTTAAAGGGTCGGACACATATAAAAGCATGTCTAAGCCCCTTCTTCAAATACCTTTGATAGCGGTGTTATTACGTATTGCTATGTCTCAATTGCAATGGCAAACAGCTGAGGGGATAGAGAACAACCTTCTCTTGTCCCACGTTGAAGTTGGAAATAAGATGAAAGGTTATTGTTTGTGCACACTGCAGCCATAGAGGAGGAGTAAAGAACTTTGATCCAGGACATAAAATTGGGACTGAATCCAAATWGTTTGAGAGTATAAAATAGATAATCCCACATCTCTCGATCAAACGCCTTCTCAGCATCAAGTGATAACAATATCTCTGGAGTGTCAGATGAAGAGGGATTATAAAGTATATTATAAAGACATCTGATGTTGAAAAAAGAATGATGATTTTTAATGAAACCAGTTTGTAGAGATAATGAGGGAGCGGCAGCCAATATTCTTAGAAAGTATCTTTACATCGCAATTCAGTAAAGAAATTGGCATATATGAACAGCACAAGTTTTTTCCCTTTTTCAGAATAAGTTAAATGAACTCAGCAAAAAAAGAAAAGTCCTCTCATTGTGAACTGCGTTTATTTTCAATGAACATAACACGATTCAACAACTGAGACATAAACTGAACAAGTTCCACAGACGTGACTAACATAAATTGAATAATGTGTCCTGAACAAAAGGGGGGTCAAAATCAAAAGTAGCAGTCAGTATCTGGTGTGGCCACCAGCTGCAGTAAGTACCGCAGTGCATCCCCTCCTCATGGACTGCACCAGAACTGCCAGTTATTGCAAGTTCCCTGACATTTTTGGGGGAATGGCCCTAGCCGTCACCCTCCGACCAACAGGCCCAGACATGCTCAATGGGATTGAGATCCAGGCTCTTCTGCCATGCAGAACACTGACATTCCTGTCTTGCAGTAAATCACGCACAGAACGAGCAGTATGGCTGGTGGAATTTTCATGATGGAGGGTCATGTCAGGATGAGCCCGCAGGAATGGTACCACATGAGAGAGGAGGATGTCTTCCCTGTAACGCACATCATTGAGATTGCCTGCAATGACAACAAGCTCAGTCCGTTGATGCTGTGACACACCGCCCCAGACCATGACGGACCCTCCACCTCCAAATCAATCCCGCTGCAGAGTACAGGCCTCGGGGTAACGCTCATTCCTTCTACGATAAATGTGAATCCGACCATCACCCGCTGGTGAGACAAAACCGCGACTCGTCAGGGAAGAGCACTTTTTGCCAGTCCTGTCTGGTCCAGCGACGGTGGGTTTGTGCTCATAGGCAACGTTGTTTCCGGTGATGTCTGGTGAGGACCTGCTTTACAACAGGCCTACAAGCCCTCAGTCCAGCCTCTCTCAGCCTATTGCGGACAGTATGAGCACTGATGTAGGGATTGTGCGTTCCTGGTGTAACTCGGGCAGTTGTTGTTGCCATCCTGTACCTGTCCCGCAGGTGTGATGTTCAGATGTACCAATCCTGTGCAGGTGTTGTTACACGTGGTCTGCCACTGCGAGGATGATCAGCTGTCCATCCTGTCTCCCTGTAGCGCTGTCTTAGGCATCTCACAGTACCGACATTGCAATTTATTGCCCTGGCCAAATCTGCAGTCCTTATGCCTCCTTGCAGCATGCCTAAGGCACATTCAGGCAGATGAGCAGGGACCCTGGGAATCTTTATTTTAGTGTTTTCATAATCAGTAGAAAGGCCTCTATAGTGTCCTAAGTTTTTATAACTGTAACCTTAATTGCCTACTGTCTGTAAGCTGTTAGTGTCTTAATGACCGTTCCACAGGTSCATGTTCATTAATTGTTTATGGTTMATTGAACAAGCATGGGAAACAGTGTTTAAACCCTTTACAATGAAGATCTGTCTAGTTATTTRGATTTTTACKAATTATCTTTGAAAGAGGGTCCTAAAAAAGGGACATTTCTTTTTTTAGCTGAGTTTACATGTTTGTCTAATTGTTAAGGGTAAAGAGTTTGAGGAGAATGATTTCTCAAATAGGGAAAGCAAGAGAGGAGAGAGTTGATCTGAGAATTTTTTATAGAATTCGCTCRGAAATCTGTCAGTTCCAGCGGATTTACCACACTGCATAGATTTAATTGCCAACACATTCGCTTCTACAGAGAACTGTTCTTCTAATTCAGCAGCTATCTYAGGTTTAACTGTAGGATAGCTAAGTTCTCAAAGAAGGTGTCGAGTAAGGAAGCACTACCAGCGGATTCCGAAGTGTATAATTGTGAGTAAAAGTTATGAAAGCATGAATTGACCTCTAAATACATTTATTTCTCAGCTCGTCAGTTATCTCAGTTATGGCTTGATTTGCGGTTCTCTGATGCAGCTGGTGTGTTAGCATTTTCCCTGATTTCACTCCATGTTCATCATTTTTGTATCAAGATTTACTAATTTGATTTTCAGCTTGTCGCGTTGAAAGATCAAACTCTGTCTGAAGTGTCAAATGTTGTTTTCCTAAATCTGCGGATGAAGAGTGTGAATATGCCATATCCAAATCCAAGATTGTATTTGTTTCCTTAATCKTGCGCTGTATGAAAAAATGTGCCGCCTTAGATTAGACTTCATTGATTCCCATACTGTTGTAGGAGACATTCCATGAGTTTGATTAAGCTCGAAAAAATTCTCAATTTTAAATGATATAAAAGCAACAAAGGTTTCTTCTGATGCAGTGGCGGATTTAGGTATGGGCGACATGGGCAGCCGCCCAGGGCGGCATCTTGCCAGGGGCGGCACCAGCACAATTTTTGGGGGGGAACGGTGACATTTGCACGATTGGTTTTCTATCGCTTATGTCACGTCAATGATATCACGTCACCGTGTGGGACTGTGGGTCAATTAACCTTGTCGGAGTGGGCGCCCTGATTCTAGTTTGTGAGCTAGGCAGGCTACTGCCTGCGAAGGTCTCCCACTCAGAAGTCCGAGATGAGGATGGGGGCATGGGTAGGTTGACCTCAGGTCTCCCTACTGGAAACCCGAGATAGGGGAGTGGGGGAATCTATCAAATAGTGCACCTCTAACTTTGTACAGTACTAATGCAATTAGTAAAATCAGTCACACTATGAAATGRTACCAAATAAAGCACAATTCATTCATAATACTGTGAATATATAGTTTCACAGACATATTGTTGCATTTTTTTCTGGTTCGTTAAGAATAATATAAAACCAGTCTGCACACCACCAATGTGAATTGCCTTAGTCTTGACTCTTGGTTGACAGTGTTGGGGGATGGGTAATGTATTGATGCTCGAGTGCCAAGTCATCACACATGGATAAGAAAAGGGCTAAGCCATCAGGTGCCCAGTTTAGGAAAAAGAGGAAAGAAGAAGAGGAGAAATGCACCAAAGATAAAGGTATGYACCAATGYCATCTCTTTATGAGTATAATAKTATGCATGTAATGAAATAGGCTAGTATAACACTAGTGTTTGTTAGCCTATGTTGCTTGCATTGCTATTACACATATGGCGACAATATTCCCTTTTCTGTCCAACTAGCTTACATAACATTGGATATCATTTCACACAGTTTCATCATGATAATGTGTGTAGCCTGCAGCAAAACGATTACAACCTAACTTGACATTATTGATTTGGTTAACTTTCATTGAGGTGACATAAAGGTTTTCTGTGATTGTATTGACTAGGTCCGGAGCTCAGTAAGGGGACTTTCAAATGCTGTAGGCTAACTTAAAGACGTCTATATTAGGCTGATATTTTGTATCTTTGTGATATATATATGAGTCTTTTGGGTGTCTTATGCCTAGAATTAGCTAAGGAGGTTGTATGGTTCACTTTGACATGGAATGTATATTTAATTGTGCAACAAATGTATTTAGGGTGTCAGACTCATATACTGTATTTCAATGCAAATTCAGAGCCATCTACCTCCTCAGCCACACAGGTCTTTCAGAGAATATCTCGGAGCCTCAGGATGAGGAGCCATCCACCTCCTCAGCCACACAGGTGTCTTCACAAATGTTGTCTGAGCTGAGAATGAAGACCCATTTGCTTCCACTTCTCCCCAGCAGAGTTCTTCAAGTGTGGTTGTGTGCACGTGTGTGTGTGTGTGTGTGTGGGGGGGGGGGGGGGGGTACACGCACATTTGTTATGTGAGCATCCCTGTATAACCAAAACAAAATAAATAATTCCCCTTTTGCAAAGTTTTAAGTTTCCAATTGTAGGTATCACTGATAAATTCATTATTACTGGGTATGTACAGTTGAAGTCGATAGTTTACATACACTTAGGTTGGAGTCATTAAAACTAATTTTTCAACCACTCCACAAATTTCTTGATAACAAACTATAGTTTTGACAAGTCGGTTAGGACACAAGTAATTTTTCCATCAATTGTTTACAAACAGATTATTTCACTTATAATTCACTGTATCACAATTCCAGTGGGTCAGAAGTTGACATACACAGCTTGGAACAGCTTGGAAAATTCCAGAAAATTATGTCTTGGCTTTTTTATTTTTTATTTTATTTAACTAGGCAAGTCATTACAAACAATTAACTAAGCTAATGACATAATTTGAGTCAATTGGAGGTGTACCTGTGGATGTATTTCAAGGCCTACCTTCAAACTCAGTGCCTCTTCGCTTGACATCATGGGAAAATCAAAAGAAATCAGCCAAGACCTCCGAAAAAACATTGTAGACCTCCACAAGTCTGGTTCAGCCTTGGAGCAATTTCCAAATGCCTTGAAGGTACCACGTTCATCTGTACAAACAATAAGTACGCAAGTATAAACACCATGGGACCAAGCAGCTGTCATACGGCTCAGGTAGGAGAAGCCTTCTGTCTCCTAGAGATGAACGTATTGTGGTGTGAAAAGTGCAAATCAATCCAGAAACAACAGCAAATGACCTTGTGAAGATGCTGGAGGAAACAGGTACAAAAGTATCATATACAACAGTAAAACGAGTCCTATATCTACATATAACCTGAAAGGCCGCTCAGCAAGAAGAAGCCACTGCTCAAAAACGCCATTAAAAAAGCCAGACTACGGTTTGCAACTGCACATGGGGACAAAATTCGTATTTTTTGGAGAAATGTCCTCTGGTCTGATGAAACAAAAATAGAACTGTTTGGCCATTAATGACCACTGTTATGTTTGGAGGAAAAAGGGGGAGGGCTTGCAAGCCGAAGAACACCATCCCAACCGTGAAGCACGGGGGTGGCAGCATCATATTGTGGGGGGGCTTTGCTGCAGGAGGGACTGGTGCACTTCACAAAATAGATGGCATCATGAGGCAGGAAAATGTTGTGGATATATTGAAGCAACATCTCAAGACATCAGTCAGGAAGTTAAAGCTTGATTGCAAATGAATCTTCCAAATGGACAATGACCCCAAGCATACTTCCAAAGTTGTGGCAAAATGGCTTAAGGACAACAAAGTCAAGGTATTGGAGTGGCAAGCACAAAGCCCTGACCTCAATCCTATAGAAAATGTGTGGGCAGAACTGAAAAAGCGTTTGAGAGCAAGGAAGCCTACAAACCTGACTCAGTTACACCAGCTCTGTCAGGGRGAATGGGCCAAAATTCACCCAACTTAGTGTAGGAAGCTTGTGGAAGGCTACCCAAAATGTTTGACTCAAGTTAAACAATTTAAARGCAATGCTACCAAATACTAATTGAGTTTATGTAAACTTCTGACCCACTGGGAATGTGATCAAAGAAATGAAAGCTGAAATAAATAAYTCTCTACTATTATTCTGACATTTCACAATCTTAAAATAAAGTGGTGATTCTAACTGACCTAAAACAGGGAATTTTTACTAGGATTTAACGTCAGGAATGGTGAAAAACAGAGTTGAAATGTATTTGGCTAAGGTGTATGTAAACTTCCGACTTCAACTGTAAGTGTGTTATTCTATTTGTGTAATTGTGTGATATATGATTTGTGCACTTTAGTTTTATTTGTGTGTTTTTTGTTAGCAATAGGGTAATAGTGTAATAATTCAACTCTTTTTTTAAATTGTATTTATATGCTAAAATATGTTTCTATTTTGGCTTTGTTACTTCTTTTTGTGTTATTTTTTGTGTTATTTTTTGTATATATTTTTATATTTATATAGTTTTAAATGTTATGATAATTGGCTGTGTATTTGGTATAAGTAGTTTAATAGTGTCGGGTTGTAATTGGAAATACTTGCTACAGCAGAAGTTAATGGTTATATGGAGTAGCAATGTATATGATGGGGTTAATGGAGGGTGGATAGGAAGTAGGGGCCTGGAAAGTTACTAAGTAAGGGAAAAGGCAATCACATTGTTGCGGTCACTGATAAGGGTGAATAGCTGTGGATTAGTGAAGCATGTGGGCCGAGGTCAGGTCACATGAAGGGTGAAGGCACAGTTTATTACCCACATTACTTAACTTCCTGCCTAGCAACAAAGATGTAGTGTTTAGAGAAAAGGAGAAAACTYGGCATAAAGTGGGTATAAATACTTGTGCTGGTAGAAACATGTTTTTGTCTTTGCAGCTGTTTGACCCAGTGGGTGAATAAACTTGGTATGAGCTTTGACTTGTTGTTTGTTTTGTTCGTTTTTCACTCTGTTTGTCAGAAACCAGCCATAGTAAAAGGAGAATGATCCTTAAAGACTATAGCTTGGTAATCAGTGGGCAGAAATCTATTGTCAAGGAAAAAGTAGTCTATACGTGAGAAGGTCTTATGAACTGGTGAGAAAAAAGAATACTCCCTTTTGCTGTGGGATTGTGGAAATGCCACACATCAGATATGCTATATGTCTTAAGAAATTAGCTGAATTGTGGATACGGTCTTTGATTAAGATGATACCTTAGGAGAGCTACGATCCAGATTGGGCGACAGTACGCAATTCATATCACGTGTGTCCATATTTGGTCATCGACRAAATACTTTTGTGAAGAATGTTATCCCAATTCGATGCATAAATGTTAGCCAAGATAACAGGTGTATTATACAGTCTTCCTACTACAATAATGAAACGGCCTKCTGAGTCTGCMTCTACACTTGACATTGTGAACGGTATGGTTTTTACTAATTAAAATGGCTGCTCCTATAGTTTTAGAATGAACATTGGAATRATATGATTGACTGATCCATCCTCCTTTTAAACGAGAGTGGTCGAAAGTGCGGAGATGTGTCTCATGAAGAACGKCAATATCTACTTTAAGGTGATTTAAATGAAGAAAGAACCCTTTCACGTTTCACTGGGTGATTTAAAGATGTAACATTTCAGCTAGCAAAAGTGACAGCGCAACCAGCTGTCCCTCTCATGATATTAGGCCTAGCCATGTAAAGTCAGGGTGGAAAAGATTACAAAAACTGATCCATAAAAAAAAAAGAAAAAAAAGAAGCAAATAACAAACACAAAAGTTGAAATAAAAAACATAAACAAACAATACTCTGAAGTCTGGTATGAAAAAGAAATCCCACCCAGGTCACCTGATAGAACAAGGTAACCGCTAATCCCCACACAAAGATATCCACACACAATGTGCTTGTAGTGGGGAACACTAAACCTATCGAGTAGAGAGCCCTACTGAAATAGTGAAGGATTTAAAACAAGTTGCGCATAATAAATAAATAAGAAATACTTATTTGCAACCCAAAACTAGGTTGTTTTAAAAGAAAGTATAAAGGATTTCATAAATCACATCTTGCGGCAACGTCTTTAACTACGCTTTATCTACCCTGGATACGGTACCATCGATAAACATGAGCAGCTTCATGGTAATAAAATAAAACGTTCAAACAAAAGGAGAATTGACTCACCAGAACTAACATGCCCTACACACCGCTCGCGAATGTTGCAAAATAAATGTACACATACATTTGATTCAATCATTGCACCCACAAGGCACGCGTGCGCCAACGAGCGYCTGCGTTGCCAAGCGCTAAAATAGAAGTCAGTTCAATTTGTGACGCTGAACGCRGCGCAAGTCCTGCCTCTCCCATCTCCTCATTGGTTTATAGAAGCATATACCCACGTGCCATCTCCTCATTGGTTATACCCACGTGGGTGATTGAAAGATGAACTGAGGTCGGTCAGTTGTGGTAATACACCTTATTATGAAAGTTAGATGCCAATCGCCATATAAAGTCCAAAGAAGAAAAAGCCTGGAAGGAGGAGAGATGAATAGAAACGATTCGGTTCACCGTTTTATGTGTGGATTAATTCAGGTAAAATAACAGCTCAACGTTTATRTCCCAAGACAAATTAGCTAGCAACAGCAAGCTAGCTAAATAGGATAAATTAGCTAGCAACTGCAAGCTAGCTAGCTAAATTGCCATAAATGATTAATGCTTTTTGACCTGTCCCCAAATTAATATAATTGGTTCAGAGTTTGTTTTGATATTTCAACCTGTGTGTCGTGATCGTGTTTGGTGTGGGGGGACAAAATAAATCTGCGTACGATGGCACACGCGGACACATGAGCGCGTCCGGTTTGGGTATGGTGTTAGGCACTAATGTTACCTAATATTAACAATATCAACTGATGCCACTGGCAACGCTTTACAGTATCTACAAAAGAGAGACTGAGTCTGCAGTGGTAGACACATTCGTCCATTACCCTAATCGCCAAATAGGTGAACATTCATCCACAGAACATTTGCCTTATGGGGTTCTTGGAACTCTTTCTCGTGCCATTGTATGGAGCCGGGCAGGAAAAGACACACCATACCGAACGTCGGTCCGTCCATGGAGCAGATTCTTGACATTGTTAAAAGCAGCACGGTTACGAGAACTACTGGGGGCATAGTCTTGGAAGATAGAGATGGGTGCTTTGTTGCATCGAAGTGGGCCAAATTCTCTGTCACGCCGAAGAACATCAAAACAATCCTGATAGTAGTGTAGTTTAGCCACAAGAATTCACGGTTTTCCACCAGCCTTTCTTGCTTGAGAGCCCCAATGTGAGCGGTCTACAAGGATGTCTTGAACCAATTTGAGAGCTTCCTTTAATAACTCTGAAACCAATGTAGAACTTAAGCACGGGTCCTCAGCTACCCCCATGATTTTAATATTGGATATTCGCATATAACCTTGTAAATGTATGCATTGTTCCTTAAGGCTAGCCACACCAGTTATAAGCTTCTTAACCGTGGTTTGTAGCATAGTTGTGTCATCTGAGCATGTTTGACAAGCCTTGGTCCATGTCGGAGACAGTTTGCTTGTTTTCTCGCTGCTCCCACTTGTTAAAGAACTCGAAATCCTCGTCATGGGCCGAGTGTTCTCTTTTGCCAGTGACTCCGCTGAATCGAAACTTTTGCAGGTTATGCACCATTTACRCATTTCACCAAAATAAAAGCTGAACAAAGTAAAGCACGTCATTCAAAGGCTGTGTTTCCTAGTTATTTTKGGGTCAAAGCTCAAACAAAGTATTAAATAAATGCAATTTCAGCAGGAGATCAGAAAAACTCCATGGCTTGCTCACTAGTGCCCCCCTGGGCGAGCTGTTTGCTGATGTCAACGTTGTGAACAGAGTGCCCCATGGTAGCGGTGGGGTTAGGGTAAGGGCAGGCATAAGCTACAGACAATGAACACAATTGCATGTTATCGATGGCATAGAGATCCTGAGGCCCATTGTCATGCCATTCATCTCCCGCCATCACCTCTTGTTTCAGCATGATGATGCATGCCCCATGTTGCAAGGATCTGTACACAATTCCTGGAAGCTTAAAATGTCCCCTGCTCACCAGACATTTCACCCATTGAGCTGTTTGGGATGCTGTGGATCAACTTGTACGACAGCGTGTTCCAGTTAGGGCTAATATCCAGCAACTTCGCACAGCCATTGAAGACGATTGGGACAACATTCCACAGGCCACAATCATCAGCCAGATCAAATCTATGGGTACGAATTGCAAAAATCGCTGAAGTTGGAGACTTTTATCTCCCTCAACTACCYGGTTTAATAAAGGTTAAATAAAATAAAAATAAAAAAACATCCAGCCAATTTGACACAACTGTGGGAAGCATTGGAGTCAACATGGGCCAGCATTCATGTGGAACGCTTTCGACACCTTGTAAAGTTCATGCCCCAACAAATTGAGGTTGTTCTGAGGGTAAAAGACGGTACAAAGCAATATTAGGAAGATGTAAAATGTATAACATGCACTTATGTTAAAGGTGCTGCATGTTCATCCAACGTCTGCATTGTCCATACAGCATTTACTGCGATGGGGCCTCCACAGAGGTCAGAGCAAACATACTTTTTGAGCTTCGCGGAGCAGCGCAGAGCTGTTGTCAAGGAAGTGAGTTTGTGTTTATACAGAACCTCCTGCCCCACCTACCGTCAACCAATCATGTCAATGTGGAGCTATACGGTGCCCACTGCATTGTAAAAAACATTCTGAGGCGCACAGCGATGCAGAGCTCAATGTGGCTTCTGCATGCCTCCGGAGRCTCCGCAATTGCGTCACACCCTGCATACGGAGTCACAACCAAATTTTCAGATCAATAATAAATAGGCTCATATTCTCATTCAGACTGCAGAACTAGCAGGGTAAATGCTTAGGTTTTAATCACAGAACACAACTAAACACATTAACTGGCATGACAATCCGGCTCATGGGAGGCCAAAAAGGACTTTGAGAAAGCCACACCGCCAACAAGCCACACTTCCAAGTCTTTTAATAGGCTGTCGCTGCTACAATATATTTTGTCAAAATGCATTTTTATTTTACTTCACACCAAAAGCAATATGAAAAAAATAACTTGCTAAAGTGTCAAAATGCAGCATTTTGATATGTCCCACCATGCACCCTCTGTGACCTAAAAGATTTTCACCAACTAACCCCCAAAGGTTTTCACCATTATTGTAAAGCACTGGTTATTTTGTTGCATTGACAAAGTTATTTCTGAAGATTATTATTTATTTCATGTGATTAGTGATTCATTCACGTCTCTCCTTCATTTTAAGGTCAACCCTGTTACGTGAACTGAATTCTCGTTTTAATATGGTGAAACTATTCCTTTTCAAATATTTATTTCACAAGAAACATTGAACATCTAATAGTTATTAAATCATTCTGTAAAACTGAATGACTACCGACCAGTTGCACTCACTTCCGTCATCATGAAGTGCTTCGAGAGGCTMGTCAAAGACCATATCACCTCCTCCCTCCCTGACACACTCTACCCTCTCCAATTTGCCTACCGCTCAGACAGATCCACGTACAACACAATCGCCATTGCACTGCACACTGCCCTTACCCACCTTGACAAAACAATGGCATATGTGAGGATGTTGTTCATCAACTACAGCTCGGCGTACACATCTCACATGGACACCGTGGTGAAGAAGGCACGACAGCGACTCTTCAACCTCAGGATGCTGAAGAAATTTGGCCTGTCTCCGAGGGCGTTYACAGTGTTCTACAGGAGTACCATTGAGAGCATACTGCCGGGCTGCATCACAGCCTGGTACGGCAACTCTACCGCCACGGACCGCAAGGAACTTCAGAGGGTGATACGTGCAGCCGAATGCACCATTGGGTGCACACTGCCTAGCCTACAGGACACCTACCACACCAGGAGTCGCAGAAAGGCCAAGAAKATCATCAGGGACCCCAGACACCCAAGCAATGCCCTGTTCTCCCCGGTTCAATCACTCAGACTTCCAAACCCAGTCACTTACAGTGCATATGAAAAGTATTCAGACCCCTTGACGTTTTACACATTTTGTTTCAGCCTTAATATAAAATGTATAAAATGTATTAAATCGTTTTTTCCCTCATCAATCTACACACAATACCCCATAATGACAAAGCATAAACAGGGTTTTATAATATTTTGCAAATTTATAAAAATAAAAATAAAATAAAATATTACATTAACATAAGAATTCAGACCCTTTACTCAGTACTTTGTTGAAGCACCTTTGGCAGYGATTACAGCCTTGAGTCTTCTTGGGTATGACACTACAAGCTTGGCACACCTGTATTGGAGAGTTTATCCCCTTCTTCTATGCAGATCCTCTCAAGCTGTGTCAGGTTGGATGGGGAGCGTCGCGGCACAGCTATTTTCAGGTCTTTCCAGAGATGTTCGATCGGATTCCAGTCCGGGTTCTGGCTGGGCCACTCAAGGACATACAGAGACTTGTTCTGAAGCCACTCCTGCATTGTATTGGCTGTTTGCTTAGGGTCATTGTCCTGTTGGAAGGTGAACCTTCACACCAGTCTGAGGTCCTGAGCAGGTTTATCATCAAGATCTCTCTGTACTTTGCGCCATACATATTTCCCTCGATCCTGACTAATCTCCCAGTCCCTGCCGCTGAAAAACATCCCCCCACCATGCTTCACCATAGAGATGGTGCCAGGTTTCCTCCAGATGTGACGCTTGGCATTTAGGCCAAAGAGTTCAATCTTGGTTTCATCAGACAAGGCTGTCATGTGCCTTTTCATGAGGAGTGGCTTCCGTCTGGCCACTCTACAATAAAGGCCTGATTGGTGGAGTGCTGCAGAGATGGTTGTCCTTCTGGAAGGTTCTCCGATCTCCACAGAGTTACTCTGGAGCTCTGTCAGAGTGACCATTGGCTTCTTGGTCACCTCCCTGACAAAGGCCCTGACAAAGGCAGCCAGCTCTAGGAAGCGTCTTGGTGGTTCCAAACTTCTTCCATTTAAGAATGATGGAGGCCACTGTGTTCTCAAATCAAATCAAAATGTATTTGTCACGTGCACCAAATACAACAGGTGTCGACCTTACRGTGAAATGCTTACACACAGGCTCTAACCAATAGTGCAAAAAATGTATTCGGTGAACAATAGGTAAGTAAAGAAATAAAAACAACAGTAAAAAGACAGTGAAAAACAGTAGCGAGGCTATAAACAATAGCGAGGCTAAAAACAGTAGCGAGGCTACATACAGACACCGGTTAGTCAGGCTGATTGAGGTAGTATGTACATGTAGATATGGTAAAAGTGACTATGCATATACGATGAACAGAGAGTAGCAGTAGCGTAAAAGAGGGGTTGGTGGGTGGTGGGACACAATGCAGATAGTCCGGTTAGCCCATGTGTGGGAGAACTGGTTGGTCAGGCCAATCTAGGTAGTATGTACATATGTACATTAATGTATAGTTAAAGTGACTATGCATATATGATAAACAGAGAGTAGCAGCAGAGTACAAGAGGGGCTGGGGGGGGAGGGGGCACAATGCAAATAGCCCGGGTAGCCATTTGATTACCTGTTCAGGAGTCTYATGGCTTGGGGGTAAAAACTGTTAAGAAGCCTTTTTGTCCTAGACTTGGCACTCCGGTACCGCTTGCCATGCGGTAGTAGAGAGAACAGTATATGACTGGGGTGGCTGGGATCTTTGACAATTTTTAGGGCCTTCCTGGGTGGCAGGCAGCTTAGCCCCAGTGATGTACTGGGCCGTATGCACTACCCTCTGTAGTGCCTTGCGGTCGGAGGCCGAGCAATTGTCGTACCAGGCAGTGATGCCACCAGTCAGGATGCTCTCGATGTTGCAGCTGTAGAACCTTTTGAGGATCTCATGACCCATGCCAAATCTTTTTAGTTTCCTGAGGGGGAATAGGCTTTGTCGTGCTATCATCACGACTGTCTTGGTGTGTTTGGACCATGATAGTTTGTTGGCGATGTGGACACCAAGGAACTTGAAGCTCTCAACCTGCTCCACTACAGCCCCGTCAATGAGAATGGGGGCGTGCTCGGTCCTCCTTTTCCTGTAGTCCGCAATCATCTCCTTAGTCTTGGTTACGTTGAGGGACAGGTTGTTATTCTGGCACCACCTGGCCAGGTCTCTGACCTCCTCCTACCACTATTGTGTCGTCTGCAAACTTAATGATGGTGTTGGAGTCGTGCCTGGCCATGCAGTCGTGGGTGAACAAGGAGTACAGGAGGGGACTGAGCACACACCCTTGTGGGGCTCCAGTGTTGAGGATCAGCGTGGCAGATGTGTTGCTACCTACCCTCACCACCTGGGGGCGGCCCGTCAGGAAGTCCAGGATCCAGTTGCAGAGGGAGGTGTTTAGTCCCAAGATCCTTAGCTTAGTGATGAGCTTTGAGGAAACTATGGTGTTGAACGCTGAGCTGTAGTCAATGAATAGCATTCTCACAGAAATGTTCCTTTTGTTCAGGTGGGAAAGGGCAGTGTAGAGTGCAATAGAGATTGCATCATCTGTGGATCTGTTTGGGCGGTATGCAAATTGGAGTGGGTCTAGGGTTTCTGGGATAATGGTGTTGATGTGAGCCATTACCAGCCTTCTTAGGGACCTTCAATGATGCAGAAATGTTTTTGTACCCTTCCCCAGATCTGTACCTTAACAAAATCCTGTCTCTGAGCTCTACAGACAATTATTCAACCTAATTGCTTCGTTTTTGCACAGGCATGCACTGTCAACTGTGGGACCTTATATAGACAGGTGTGTGCCTTTCCAAATCATGTCCAATCAATTTAATTTACCACAGGTGGACTACAATCATGTTGTGGAAACATCTCAAGGATGATCAATCGAAACAGGATGCACGTGAGTTCAATTTTGAGTCTCATAGCAAAGGGTCTCAATGTCTGTTTTTTATTTGTAATACATTTGCAAAAAWTTCTCAAAACCTGTTTTTGCTTTGTCGTTATGGGGTATTGTGTGTCGATTGATGAGGGAAAATAAGGCTGTAACGTACCAAAATGCGGAAAAGGTCAGGGGTCTGAACGCTTTCCAAATGCACTGTACCTTACTTGCTGCTCCCCCTATGGACAGACTTTACTCTGCCCCCACCCAAACGACATCCATCACTGTTGCAGTTGTTCATATGTATATTATATATTTTTTAAATAATAATTTGTATTGTTTCTATTTCACTTCTTTCCAACACATGCTGTTCCCCCTATGGTCATCCCCCCACCCTCTCAACAGTCTTTACTCTGCCTCCACCCCAATGGACATTTATTTACTCATCACTGCTTCAGTTGTTATGATGTATATCATGCTATTTCTACTTATATGGTCGCGTGTAGCTCAGTTGGTAGAGCATGGCGCTTGCCACGCCATGGTTGTGGTTTTGAGTCCCACGGGGGACCAGCGTGAAAATGTATGCACTCACTACTGTAAGTCGTTCTGGATAAGAATGTAAGTCGTTCTGGATAAGAGCATCGACTAAAATGCATTTTGTTGTTTTTTATGAAAATGTTCATGATTTAATTTCACTTAGTCCTACATGTTGGAGCTCGAGGTCTAAATTGTTAGTCTCTTCCCTCAGACCATCATGCTGCTAAATAGCCACCACTAGTCAGCTAAAAGCAGGTGAGCTGGTTCTAATATTTTTGCCCATTTTCAGTTTGTTTTTTGGAGTGAAATACGATGCGGGTCGAGCATAACATGTCAACCCTGTTACTTACCCRTAGATAGCCAGGCTAGAAATATTTTTTGTTTTCGAAAGTTTTTTTGTATTCAATTGCCCTTCCCTGTTGCACACAACAAGCTTCCATTCCCCCTGTCACAAGGGGATTCATGGCTGATTTAACTACTAATTACCAGTTGGAGGGCAGGTCAAGTGGATTTTTCCCAGATGTGGTAAATTCCCACTTCCCACTTGGTTACGAACACACCATAACACCGCTAACCATACACTTTATAATACCACACTCGTTGGAAGCACAAGACCTAGACATACAGTTTTGACATATTGCGGAGTGTTGTAAGATGTATAGTTTTTGTTTAAATCAATAAAAAAAATTGAATAAGTAAATTATAAAAAACGCTATTATTATTTCTATTATTGAATTAAGCTGGAGAGGGACTTACTATAGCTATTTGATTTTGTATTTATTTTTAGATGGGGAAAAGTTTTTTTTACTGACCATCACAATTTCAAGTTTTGGCTTGGTGACCCACAAAATAATCTCCATTGATCAATACGTAAAGAGTCATTTAAGAAGCCAAATTAGGAACCAATTTGGCCACTCTGTAGACTGGTCATAGCCATGCATTTCTGTAATATTGTCAGGCATTACATACATTTGAGCAAAGATGAAAATGTATGTACATGCATCTCTGGAATACATTATAAGGTGTTGCATACATTTTTAGCAAAGATGCAAATTTACGTGACGTTAAATATATTGAAATGTCTGTTTTTTTCTCGTATGGGATCAAGGCATTGTTAAAAGATTGTCACTGTGCCATTGAGAGTGCCAGAACAAGTAATAAAGCCACCAAGGAAATCAGTTTGGCACACCACGCAAAGTCCCCACTGCCTTCCACGCCAAGAAAATGTCTGTCTGACAATGCATAGAGGACAATGGCCTAGTCCTCACTAGCATTACCCTGGGGAGGTGCTGCCCTGGAGGTATTTGGCAAAACAATAGTCAACAATAGAGACACTGGCGTATAACCCTCAATAAGTCACTATTTTCTTACAAAACAAGGATTTGAAATTGTCTTTCCAAAGTTAGCATTTTATTTTAAGATAAAAAGGGTGAGACTACCTAGAAGTGACACATGTTCCTAAGGGGCTTGCGTTGATAATGACAAGCTGTGAAGCCATCGCAATCAAGTCATGTTTTTGCAGCTGATGATTCTTTATTCCAGTAAATTTCATCATCTATATTCATCCCCTCAAAGAGTTCCCCTCTGAAGCACATCAACACAAAACCGATCACACCCAAGGTGGGCTTTTCTTTTATCAAGTCCTTCCTTCAGAAGGCTGGCGGGTGCTGGGCTTCCCATGGTTTTACAAGAAGTTAAGTCAATTACTTTATTGACCCTGGCACATACATGTTGATGTAGCTTTTACATCTGAAATATTCATTAAATTGTGCTTTATTTATTTCATCTCCCGAAGAGGGATTTGTGAAATGGAAGCTCATTACAAGCATTTTGTATATTTTTGGCTCACAATGAGCATCTGTTTTTTTTTGTTCACCCCGTTAATTATGTGGGATACAAAAAGGGAAGCGTGAACGTGTCGAGCACCTTCTATGAATAGAGGATGATGAAAAGCCACTGTTAATTAAAGTATGGCAGTTATTAAGTGAAGCAGACTGTCATCCTTTTAGCYAAACTCACTTAGGCACTTTGACAGTGTGCCATAATTATTGTGGTCCTCGGGAGCTGGTGTTCTCTATGCCAGGACAGTGGGTTTGATTCCCAGGACCACCCATACGTAAAATGTATGCATGCATGACAATAAGTCGCTTTGGACAAAAGAGTCTGCTAAATGGCATATTTTATATTATTATTGCTGGGACATAGGTTACACCCAGATTCTTATTTGCTTTTGAAAATGTCTTCTCAGTCGAACCGTTTGCAAAAATGCAAAAATGCTTCCTGGCACGGGCATTACAAATCTTTTCGGTGGTGCACACAGTCTACTAGTTCACATTAAGCAGATCTTTGTGTTTGGCAAATGCGATGAGCACACTTCTGGAATGGCTCCTGTGAAGGCTAAGATGGTTTAGTTATGTAATATTTACAGTTGAAGTCGGAAGTTTACATACACTTAGGTTGGAGTCATTAAAACTCGTTTTTCAACCACTCCACAAATGTATTTTTAACAAACTATAGTTTTGGCAAGTTGGTTAGGACATCTACTTTGTGCATGACACAAGTAATTTTCCCAACAATTGTTTACAGACAGATTATTTCACTTATAATTCACTGTATCACAATTCCAGCGGGTCAGAAATTTACATACACTAAGTTGACAGTGCCTTTAAACAGCTTGGAAAATTCCAGACAATGATGTGATAGCTTTAGAAACTTTAGGCGCTTTAGGTTAATTTACATAATTTGAGTCAATTGGAGGTGTACCTGTGGATGTATTTCAAGTTCTACCTTCAAACTCAGTGCCTCTTTGCTTGACAACATGGGAAAATCAAAAGAAATCAGCAAAGACCTCCGAAAAAACAAAAAATTGTAGAMCTCCACAAGTCTGGTTCATCCTTGGGAGCAATTTCCAAATGCCTGAAGGTACCACGTTCATCTGTACATACAATAGTAYGCAAGTATAAACACCATGGAACCACGTAGCCGTCATACCGCTCAGGAAGAAGACGCGTTCTGTCTCCTAGAGATGAACGTACTTTGGTGTGAAAAGTGCAAATCAATCCAGATGCTGGAGGAAACAGGTAGCAAAAGTATCTATATCCACAGTAAAACGAGTCCTATATCGACATAACCTGAAAGGCCGCGCAGCAAGGAAGAAGACACTGTTCCAAAACCACCATAAAAAAGCCAGACTACGGTTTGCAACTGCACATGGGGACAAAGATCGTACTTTTTGAGAAATATCCTCTGGTCTGATGAAACAAAAATAGACGTTTGGCCATAATGACCATCATTATGTTGGAGGAAAAAGGGAGAGGCTTGCAAGCCGAGAACACCATTCCAACCGTGAAGCAGGGGGTGGCAGCATCATGTTGTGGGGTGCTTTGCTGCAGGAGGGACTTTGCACTTCACAAAATAGATGGCATCATGAGGGAAGAACATTATGTGGATATATTGAAGCAACATCTCAAGAACGCAGTCAGGAGTTAAAGCTTGGTCGCAAATGGGTCTTCCAAATGGACAATGACCCCAAGCATACTTCCAAAGTTGTGGCAAAATGGCTTAAGGACAACAAAGCCCTGACCTCAATCCTATAGAACATTTGGTGGGCAGAACTGAAAAAGCGTGTGCGAGCAAGGAGGCCTACAAACCTGACTCAGTTACACCAGCTCTGTCAGAAGGAATGGGCCACAATTCACCCAACTTATTGTGGGAAGCTTGTGGAAGGCTACCCGAAACGTTTGACCCAAGTTAAACCATTTAAAGGCAATGCTACCAAATACTAATTGAGTGTATGTAAACTTCTGACCCACTGGGAATGTGATGAAAGAAATGAAAGCTGAAATAAATAATTCTCTACTATACTCTTACATTTCACATTCTTAAAATAAAGAGGTGATCCTRACTGACCTAGGACAGGGATTTTTTACTCGGATTAAATGTCAGGAATTGAGTTTAAAAACKGAAAAATTCTGTCAGAATATGTTATTGTTAGACATCAGGTATCCTATGGGAAGGAGAAGGGCCGAGGTCAGGTCAGATGAAGTGAGGAAGTATAGATATCACTAAAGTTCTGTCTAGCAACAGAGGTGTGTTGGCTGATCAGATGTGTAAGGAGGAGACTCAGCATAGGAGAAAGGGTTAAATACCAGTACTTGTGCAAATATGTTTTGGTCTGTTCAGCTGTGAGCTTTAATAATCGTCCCCATGAGTTTTTACTCTGTTTCATTAGAACCTAACACGGGATACTGTTCACAGATAATGGCTGTGTGTGTTGCTTTTAATAGCAACCACTTATCCTACTTGAATAAAAGAGATGTGTTTTGAAGAGTGTCATGAGATGTCATTCAGTTGGTCTTGAAGAGGGAAGCCTTTTGATTGTGAAATGTGAGACAAATGTTGTATTCCATTGTCTGTGCTTCACCGTTGAGGACAGGAGCACCTGATTAGCCTTCTCATTAWCATGTGTTCCACAGTCCTCAATAAAATGACTCGGGGATGAATCCTCACTCGAGATACTACTTCTGGAACCCATACTGAGTTGATGTCAATCCAATATCGTGGGTGGAAATGTGTTAATGCTATATTCAAAAGGTAACTGAAGAAAAACAGAGATCAAAAATCTAGACGTCAAGACCTCTAGATTCGGCACACTGTAGATTCAAGAAGATATGAAAAAGATAAAAGAAATCTAATATGAAAGATGAAAACATTTCACCATTCATTATAAGTAAGCACGCTCTAAAAATCATTATGAATGCTATGTATGGCTTAGGTGTGAGGGTATTAGGGCTTGGGTGTGTTCGGTACTAGGGCTTGGGTGTGAGGGTATATTGAGGCAGTTTATCTTACTGTACACTGTGGTCATCTTGATTGAATATGGGAAATGGTACTTTTATTAGGTCAATCTGTTGGTACACTTCTTCAAGCCATGGTGTGTGTGTTTGTGTGTGTGTACCAACATGCATTTATAAAGTGTATTTTTGTCTATTTTGCTCTTCACACTATCGCTGTGTGTGTGTGTTAGTGCAAGTGTTTGGTGTGAGTGTAGGTGTGAGGTTTGTGTTTACTCGGCATGAGAGGGAGGCCACAGAATGGGAAAAAATGAGGACAGGCTGCTGTGCAGTGAAGGTACAGAGCACTGAGGCATTAATTCCTTCAGTAATCCTGTGTACTGTGGCCTGTGGGACACATCTGAAGCCCTCCAGCCATAATCCACACAATCCAAAGGCTCAATCCGATATCAAAGGCTCAATCCGATATCAAACACCAAAGACGGCGAAGAGAACAATGAACCCGTTGCTTGCCGTTCATGACAATTCCGAATCGTTTCAAAGTTGCTTCTGTAGTCATTTAGTTTTTGGATTGATGTTTGTGATTGAAAATTCAAATGATCAGAAATAACTTGCATTGCTGCCTACAGCTACAGTACAGTACAGCCCATGTTATCCTTAAAGGGGCAGTGCAGTCAAAAACGTGATTGTCCTGTGCTTGATTGTCCTGTGCTTTGTGTACTAAACATTAGGAATACCTTCCTAATATTGCGTTGCACCCCCTTTTGCCCTCAGAACAGCCTCAATTTGTCAAGGCATGGACTCTACAAGGCGTCGAAAGCATTCTACAGGGATCCTGGCCCATGTTGACTCCAATGCTTCCCACAGTTGTGTCAAGTTGGCTGGATGTCCTTTGGTGGTGGACCATTCTTGATACACACAGGAAACTGTTGAGTGTGGAAAAACCCAGCAGCGTTGCAGTTCTTGACACACTCAAACCAGTGCGCCTGGCACTACCATACCCTGTTCAAATGCATTTCAATATTTTGTCTTGCCCATTCACCCTCTGAATGACACACATACACATACATGTCTCGATTGTCTCCAGGCTTAAAATATGTTTTTTTTACCTGTCTCCTCCCCTTCATGTACACTGATTGAAGAGTATTTAACAAGTGACATCAAAAAGGAATCATAGCTTTCATCTGGATTCACCTGGTCAGTCTATGTCAGGGATAGGAAACTTTGATGGGGTGGAGGACACAGAAAATGATGGGTCGCAGTGGCTAGTGAGTCCTCGTACCTACATCCATACCCCGACCATGCGTAATACACATTTAGATAGCTAGCCACTAGACTAACTTATCAATTTAAAAATGTTTTGCTGACATAGGTTAATAATAAGAGTGACTGTTGATGCACAACCACATTTTGAAATTGCACCTTGTGTATTTCATTATTCTAACTCTCAACAGTAAGTTGAGACCCCGACTGAGTCCCCCCCTAATTTCAATTGGTCCTGAGTTCCCTGGTCTACATCATGGAAMGAGCAGGTGTTCCTAATGTTTTGTACACTCAGTGTATATTTCTACACTATGAGGTTGGAATAATACTGAGAAACTGGGAAAATTATAATGATGCACATTTAGTGTAAGAGCTGTGTACGAGCCGGTTGAAAATTGTTTGGCTGTGTGGGGTTTTTGGACGGTATAAATGAATAGACCATTTCACAAAGAGAGTTCGGCCTCCTCTCTGCCAATAAAAGCTAGTTTTCAGGTTACACATCACTCCAATTAGGCCCCTCTCTCTTTGACCCCTCCAAGACAGTCCTAGCAAAATGCTTGAGGAATTGCATTTCGCGAAGAAGCTATTTGTGTTCCTTTTGACCAATTTAATTTAAAACAATCACAGTAAGGTACTTCACTGTTACCCAGAAAGGATTTGATATTAAGATAAAACTGCTGCATTGGATCTTAAAAAAGAATCAATTCATAAACCTCTATGGAGTTTGACATATTGCGTAGAACCTATTTTTCATGTTCTGAACTAAAACGTTTACATGTTAAGGGTTTTCATAGATCGTTTACTTTAATTAGAACATATGTCAATGTCCATGTCTTTACACTAAAACTAAATCATGTATAGAAAATCATTCAAAGCTCTACCCTAGTAAGCTCTGGATTCATTCTCATAATTGATTTCTTTGGAACACTTTGGAATTTGACTTCAAGTGAATGAAAAGGCCCGGGYTTCACAAGTTGTGAGATGGAATTTGAAAGGATAAAACCAGTCTTTGTTGGACGTAATGTGGCTGGCATTTGTTMCCTCATGGACACAGTTATACCCATTATGAACATGTGTGAATATGCTTTATGCTTTTGATGTGTGTGGAGCCAACAGGCCCAGTAACCACCAGGCCCCCATACAGTTACTCATCAGAGCCTTCCGCGCGCACAGTAACTGTGTATATGTCACATTCTAAAGTGTCTTGAAATTGCGTGATAAAGCATAAGAATGGCCCACAGTGCCATTATCTGAAAAACAAATAGCACATTGTCTGTAAGAGAACGTATTATATCCTAAGGCAATCGACCACAGAATCTCGGTCTCTATCCTATGTTCTAGCGAGGCTACTGTAACAAAGACAATCTAATAATTCAGTCCCACTGAATTATGCCCACACCTGGAGATACAGCATACACATAAAGTAATGAGTTTTGTACAATGGTAATTACATTCCTACCTACTTATATGGTTTTGGGGGGAAAAACACATCCATATCAACCTAGGTGGGTGCTACACATAGTGGGTAAGGTGTGGTAATGATTTGAGCACCGTATAAGTGCTATACAAATACAATCCATTGTTATCATGACCAATTAACTTGATTTGCTTGCTTTTGATATTCACCCTGAAAGGCTCAGGGTTGACTTGAATACATAAAAGAGCAGCAAGAGCAAATCTATAATGTAAACAGTCCTTATTTGAACTCCCAGTGCTTCAAGGATATCTGGTACAGAGGATGATTTAGCAGTTCTCTGTTACAGCACGTCAGTGCGCAACTAAATATGTTTGCAGAGACCAAATCTCTGGACTTCAGGCTCTCACCTTTGCCATTGCCATGTCAACACCAATGCATCATGTACTCAACTTCTATCCACTACCTCACTGGGCACCAGAGAATACGTTTACTCAAGGGACAATTGTCCTTTCCTCCAAATATTGTAGGAGCCTAATCTCATTTCGAGGGGCCCTAAATGCTCCCTCTAAWTGTCCAATGTCAAATAAGGGACAGTTTGAAAAAGCCCTGTGATTTGAATATTTCATTACATTTGGGTCTCCTCTCAACACGTTGTTCTAATAGGATTAGGCTACTTCAAAAGGTCACCTGTAGGCTACCCGTGCACGTTCATCCAAAATATAATTCCAGCATCCAAACTGTGCAGATTGTGTTGAAAACGCAAACCGTGATGTTGAAGTACCCGAAGTTGGTATGCTTTGCTTATTGCTTGTGGTGCATTGGCACAGAAACCTGTTTGTGGAAAATTTGTTCCATATATTCCATATAATTATATGTTTAGCTGATCATTGTCTACAGCTGGCAGTAAGTCTAATGAAACAGGCAGGGAGAGTTAGTCCAACCTTGTGGCACGTAGCCATGCGTGGCATCGACTGTGCCACAAAATCGTACTGAAGTGGCAAAGTCGATATCCATGTTTATTACCACAGGGTCACTACAGTTATTGTTATTTGAGGTCGTAAACCAATTTTTTTGTAAATTGTATGAGGGGGGAGGGTGTGCCATTTTTTTGATAGTACAATACTGGTGAGGGGGGTGCAATTTTCCCCAAGATGGCGTAGCGGTCAGACGTCTTTGTCGTGTCCCATGTATATATCTTTCATATCTTTTTTTCTTCGCATATYTTTAAGTATTTTTTCTAAACCTCAACTTCAAAATACTCTCCTGTAACCCGCCTCACCCAATGTGGTGTCGATCTGCTTTTTTCTGAAGTATTTTCTTCACTCCTGAATCGGAACCCCAACAGAAGCTGCAATCCGAGTGTCTACTCCTGGCTAACGTCTCCGTCCTAGCTACTAGCTAGTAGTCAGCTAACCACTGCTAGCGGTCATCAGCTAACCTTTAGCTCGGAAAWCTCTCGCCAGTTTGCACAACGCGATTCAAACCAGAGCATACCGGACCTATTTTCTCTCCATATCCCCGGATTCCTACCACAACCTCTGAACCTTTTCACCTGGATCATCGTAGCTAGCTAGCTGCAATCCGAGTGTCTACTCCTGGCTCCTGAATTAAAAATGTAATTATTAAATCTAGAATCAGCTTCCTATTTCGCAACAAAGCATCCTTCACTCATGCTGCCAAACATACCCTTGTAAAACTGACCATCCTACCAATCCTCAACTTCGGCGATGTCATTTACAAAATAGCCTCCAACAGTCAACTCAACAAATTGGATGCGGTCTATCACAGTGCCATCCGTTTTGTCACCAAAGCCCCATATACTACCCACCACTGCAACCTGTATGCTCTCGTTGGCTGGCCCTCGCTTCATACTCGTCGCCAAACCCACTGGCTCCAGGTCATCTACAAGTCTTTGCTAGGTACAGTCCCGCCTTATCTCAGCTCACTGGTCACCATAGCAGAACCCACCAGTAGCACGCGCTCCAGCAGGTATATCTCACTGGTCACCCCCAAAGCCGCCTTTCCTTCCAGTTCTCTGCTGCCAATGACTGGAACGAACTGCAAAAATCACTGAAGCTGGAGACACATATCTCCCTCACTAGCTTTAAGCACCAGCTGTCAGAGCAGCTCACAGATCACTGCACCTGTACATAGCCCATCTGTACATACCCCATCCAACTACCTCATCCCCATACTGTATTTATTTATTTATTTATTTATCTTGCTCCTTTGCACCCCAGTATCTCTACTTGCACATTCATCTTCTGCACATCTACCATTCCAGTGTTTAATTCCTATATTGTAATTACTTCGCCACCATGGCCTATTTATTGCCTTTCCTGCCTTAACTTACCTCATTTGCACACACTGTATATAGACTTTTTCTACTGTATTATTTGACTGTATGTTTGTTTATTCCATGTGTAACTCTGTGTTGTTGTATGTGTCGAACTGCTTTGCTTTATCTTGGCCAGGTCGCAGTTGTAAATGAGAACTTGTTCTCAACTAGCCTACCTGGTTTAATAAAGGTGAAATAAAAATATATATTTAATGACACCTCAAGTAGGACCAGACCCCCCCCACCCGCTTCCAGTAAATTTTGAATTGCCCCAAAGTAACACACATCAACACCTTGTTATGAACATCTTTATTTAGACTCATATTTTCTAACCAAGTGCAGCCTCGCTTTTCTCTGCCCAGTATGTTGGGCTGTATAGGTACTGCTTTTATGAAACAATAATATGTAAAAGGAAGGCAATTTGAATGTTGCCTTCGTCTTCTTAGTTGTTCCTCAATTGGTCATAATTACTTCTGGATGCAGAGACCACCAACGGTTCTCCCAAATTGATTTACAATGCCCTTCAAAATCAGGTTTGAGACTGAACACAGTACTTTTTTTGTGTTGCTTTTGTAAAACAAGCATATAGGCTACAGCAAATCGGACACAGATCACTTGCAAGCAAAATTATAAGAATTGCCTCTAAAAGTAGATGATTGGGTTGATCTTGAAATTCAAATGCCATCCATGAGGAGGGGGAGGGGGAGGGAGCGTTCCCAGATGAATGGGGACCAGGATTTGGAGATTAATGGACCAATTGTGTGCATGTAACGGCAGAATCTGGGATGACATTCTGTGTGAATACATGCCTCTATAATTCCCCCCTACTGAGAGAGAGAAAGCAAGAGAGATTGAGAGAGAAAAGAAAAAGAGAGAGAGCAGGAGAGATTGAGAGAGAAAAGCGAGAGAGAGAGAGAGAGAGAGAGAGAGAGAGCAGGCAGGTTTGAAAGAGAAAAGCGAGAGAGAGAGAAAGAAGAATATAAATACAGAGTATAATTGCATTTGTGCTCTATCTTGGAGACCCAGGGATAGGACTGGGAGGCAGTGGGTGGTGGACTCACCACAGACAGCGCAGGAGCTCAAAGCACTAATGGCTCCTTGGTTCCTTGGAAGACTATTAATTATGCCTAAATTCATTTAAAATGTGTTGTAATGTGCTCACAGAAGAACAATACGGCAGATACCTTATCATTGGCCCTTCTCCCTTCTGTGACAGGAAGCATTCATCAGCCAACAAGCCTATACCCCCGTTCACAGACTGCCCGATGTGCCTGCACATCCATAAGCGCAAATACACGTAACAGAACACACAGACACACACAGGCAAACACACACACGGCATGGTTTTAGCAGCTGCTTTTCTAAATCTACCCAGCTCTAAGGTATTCATTCGTTGTTACTGTTACCCTTTCAGAGTTGGCAGGGCTAACCTGAATGGTGCATCAGGGACATCTGTCTCCCTGAGCAATCTGTGCTCAGGTTCATATCATAACATAAGGTAGAGTTAGAGTTATTACAGCCTTCAGTTCCATGCGGACGGAAGAGGAGGTTCACATCTGATTTGAATTCACATCTAGACGTCATGCTACTGTATATATTTAAGTCTCTGTAGCTTTACTTACATGACAGGATGTATTGCAGCTTTGTGTTGGGTCAGAAATGCCTGAATACAAGTGAAATGAGCCAAATTCAAAACCCGATGACCTTCAAACTGCCATAAACAGCCACAAGGGCTCACATATATGGCCATCATTTAAATACAGTTTGTATTTCTGAATAATAACCCTCCTTGCCCCCCCCTTTTAACCTAAAGTAAAACTGAAAATAACGATTCACATCCTACTACAAAGTTGCTGCTTTGTATTCGACCCACTCCTCTAACACCGGCTTGTTTGTGTTGCTGAGGTGTATGGGGGGCCTTTTCCTGTCTTTTAAGTCCACATGCAACTGCTGCGCTTGGTTGAGTAATCTGTGTGGCACTATTTACCAATGCTGCCCACCATCCAGGTGACAGGTCAGGCTTGGCAGAGCGCCAGGGAGATGGGGTGAAGTGTAATCGCAGGGAGGGGGTCAGGCTGCTACGTGAGCCCCTAAAGATTTCTCTCTGTTAAGCATTGCCCACCCAGGTAAGAGACGATACCCACTGGGCACACACTGGTTGAACAAACGTTATTTCCACAGCATTTCAATAAAATGACGTTGAACCAGCGTGGATTAGACGGGGAAATTTGCTCCCAGTGGGTTAGGTGCTTGAAGTAATAGAAGTTGGCCCTAAGTGCAGGATCTAGGGCTTTACTAACCCTTATCCTGTTGATCGACTGCGATGGTGCTGTTGTTTAGTCTCTCTCGATATTTCTGAAGTGGGCCTTGCGGGCCAAAACATCAATGTTTAAGGGTGCAATCTAGGATTTTAATTAATTATACATACCCATCGACTCTTGAAGAATATCAACGCCCCGTGAGCTTAGTAGAACTGTTCTTGCCCATTATAACCCAACACACAGTGAATTCGGAAAGTATTCAGACCCTTTCCCTTTTCCCACATTTAGTTACGTTACAGCCTTATTCTAAAATGGATTAAATCCATTTTCTCCTCATCAGTCTACACACAATACCCCATAATGACTAAGCGAAAACAAGTTCTTAGAAGTTTTTGCAAATGTATTCAAAATRAAAAACGGAGATTTACATTATTCACATAAGTATTCAGACCCTTTGCTATGAGACTCGGAAATTGGCTCAGGTGTATCCTGTTTCGATTGATCATTCTTGAGATGTTTATACAACTTGATTGGAGTCCACCTGTGGTAAATTCAATTGATTGGTCCCCAGCATTGAAGGTCCCCAAGAACACAGTAGCCACCATCATTCTTAAATGGAAAAACTTTGGAACCACCAAGACTCTTCCTAGAGCTGGCCGCCTGACCAAACTGAACAATCGGGGGAGAAGGGCCTTTGTCAGGGAGGTGACCAAGAAGCCGATGGTCACTCTGACAGAGCTCCAGAGTTCCTCTGTGGAAATGGGAGAACCTTCCAGAAGGACAACCATTTCTGCAGCACTCCACCAATCAGGCCTTTATGGTACAGTGGCCAGGCGAAAGCCACTCCTCAGGAAAAGGCACATCACAGATCACTTGGGAGTTTGCCAAAAGGCACCTAAAAGACTCACAGACCATGAGAAACACGATTATCTGGTCTGATGAAACCAAGATTGAACTCTTTGGCCTGAATGCCAAGTGTCATGTCTGGAGGAAACCTGCACCATCCCTATGGTGAAGCATGGTGGTGGCAGCATCATGCTGTGGGGATGTTTTTCAGCGGCAGGAACTTGGAGACTAGTCAGGATCRATGGAAATATGAACGGCGCAAAGTGCAGAGAGATGCTTGATGAAAACCTGCTCCGGAGCGTTCAGGACCTCAGACTGGGGCGAAGGTTCACCTTCCAACAGGACACCGACCCTAAGCACACAGCCAAGACAACGCAAGAGTGACTCCGGGACAAGTCTCTGTATGTCCTTGAGTGGCCCAGCCAGAGCTGGAGAGACCTGAAAATAGCTGTGCGGCAACGCTCCCCATCCAACCTGACAGATCTTGAGAGAATCTGCAGAGAAGAATGGGAGAAACTCCCCAAATACAGGTGTACCAAAGTTGTAGCGTCATACCCAAAAAGACTCGAGGCTGTAATCGCTGCCAAAGGTGCTTCAACAAAGTACTGAATACTTATGTAAATGTAATATTACAGTTTTTTATTTTTAATACATTTGCAAACATTTCTAAAAATCAATTTTTTCTTTGTCATTACGGGGTATTGTGTGTAGATTTATGAGGGGGAAAAAACGAATTTAATCCATTTTAGAAAAARGCTGTAACGTAACAAGATGTGGAAAAATTCAAGGGGTCTGAATACTTTTGAATGGACTGTATATGGTTGTTTTACTCCATGTCTTTGTTGACAAAACAAATACAGCTTTAAAAGGTTCAAACTAATTTCTCATTGACTGCCAGTCTTTCCATCAATATGTCCTGCTATGCAGTTGAGAGTGGTTACAGTTCTACAGCCCCATTCCCTTAACAATATAGCAAACCAAGTGATGAGGCCGCTGTTTGTTTTTGGAATTAAAAATGGCAGCTTAAAATCAAAGGCATGAATACAAATTCTGTGCGAGCAGTACACTTATTTTCTCAGACAATCCTGACCTAATCCATCCAACACTGATCTTCGATCTCAGAGCAAACTCCATCCGTCATCCGACAACAAACAGAGTTCCTCTCAACTGCACATTAACAGATGATAGAGATTTGCATGGCTTTTACGGGGACAGCTACATAGCTCTATAGACAGTAAACTAGTGTTTGTTGTTGCTTTTCTGTAGGGTTTAACCCACTGTTTTGATGTGCTGCGTCTAAAGCACAAGTGGACCATTCTTCACTGTCAAATGACTTATAGAACCGAGTGCAGGCAGATAGTTGCTCTGGTATTTATCACCCTGACAAATAAGAAATAAGCAATTGCCAGACCTCAACTGTTTTCAGTCATCTGCAAATATTGGAATAAATATGTCTAGAAGAGGAGGGCCCCTTAGGGCCTAGTCATATTTTACATGCCCTATTTGTGCTTACTGTGCCTTCCTTTGGGGACATCTTTATTTCCTCTCTTTCCTGCAGGATACTTACACACCATCAATTTCCATCCCTACTGTATAGTGTGGGTGAAAAAACTAGGCTGTACGGCACAGCTGCCCAGCTTCCTGGTTGTTCTTCCCTCAAGCAGAAAGAAACACATCATGCGAGTCCCACTAACAAGGGGACCGACCATGGAATGCAGTGGGAAATGGCTCCAGTTTGTGGTACTGTAGTAGCCTACAATAAACACMATTTTAATAAAACATTTATTTATTTAACTAGGCAAGTCAGTTTACGAACAAATTCTTATTTACAATGACRGCCTACCGGGGAACAGTGCCAGACCTCAACTGTTCAGGGGCAGAACGACATAATTTTACCATGTCAGCTTAGGGATTCGATCCAGCAATCTTTCGGTTACTGGCCCAACGCTCTAACCACTAGGCTACCTGCGCCCCGCCATTCATCCTCTGAAGACCACATTTCTGCAAACGATGCAAGATTTGATTCAATAATAACATCGGCTGGCTATTAATGATGTCAAAGCATGTCTTACATTCCTGGGTGTATCGGGACCTTTGTCAGCAGTATGTGTGAGCGTGTGTGTACATGCTTGTGTATKAGGAAGAGAAGGAGAGGGGCAATTCCATGCCAACGTCGCCTCACATTTTTTTGGGGTAGCTCAGATTGTTCTGGCAATTCTCACATAGAAACTTAATTCGGAGGAAGGATGTTCGACATGATTTTTACATTTCTATCACAAACCATTGTTTAGAAAATCAAGTAAGTGGCCATTTTAGGCCTTTTTTWGTTTTATGCATGCCTCCTGTGAACCATACATGATACAGACAACAAATTGGTGTCAATATACTCCTTATAGTGTGCTCTAAAATATGTAGTATGTCTTGATTCTGAAACACACATTTTCACATTAATTTATTCAACATAAWATAAATATTGTTTAACGATGCACTATGCAGAAATCACTCCGCCATTTCCTGGTTTCTAAAATTCGAATAGTTCACCTAATTTCAGTTTACGCGACAAAACAAGCAAGTATAGTTTAGAGAATCATTGTACCATCTAAATAGTTTTTTTCAGCTTTTTGAAGCTAGTGTACAGAACCAAAAGTAAAAGAATCAAAAACTAAACTGAAGCACGGGAAGCATAGAAATAGCGCACATTGAACAGATCTATGGCWTCTTAGACTTGATTTCAACGAGAATGACATATCTATAACTCACATTTCTATGTGAGTTTGGTCAGGGCCACCCAAAAAGTTAAATATTACAGCTTTAATATCTCAAAACKACCCTTTTTGATTTTGTTCATTTTAAGACATTGTATGGAGCAATATACTCTACAAGCACAAAGCATTACCAGAGTGGGCTATCTGCTAATTCTGAAGGTATGATACACTCTGGCATTGCATCTTAGTGCAAGAGGTGTCACTACAGTCCCTGGTTTGAATCCAGGCTGTATCACATTCAGCCGTGATTTGGAGTCCCATAGGGCGGCGCACAATTGGCCCAGCATCGTCCGGGTTTGGCCGGGGTAGGCCGTCATTGTAAATAATTTGTTCTTAACAGACTTGCCTAGTTAAATAAATGTTAAATAAAAATAAATAAATAGAAATAAAACACAGTGAATGGGAAAATGGAACGAAAGGGAACTCCCTCTGCTGGTGACTTGAATGTGCAATCCTWAAGGAGGACTGTGATTGGTTAATGACCTATAATGTCAACTTCTATGTACTGTATAAAATGGGTCATATCATTTAAAGTACCAGAGMGCCCACTCTGGACATTGGATGTGTTTGAAAATGACATTGTTGCAAACAATATGTCTAAAAAATAAGCTAAATCAAAAAGTATAGTTTTGACATAGTAATATTTTTTATGTTGAATAAATGAGTGTGATCATTTGTATTTCAGAATCTAGACATGCTYCATATATGATAGAACACTATAAGGAATATAATAACACCAAGAAGTTGTCTGTATCATGTACGGTTCACAGATCACAGGGTCTTATAGGACGCATGCATAGGTCTAAAAAGGGCCTAACATGACCACTTTCGTCATGATTTTAAAAAAAATGGTTTGGTAAAAAGCATTTTAACCATCCTTCCTCCCAATGAAGTTACTATATGAGAATTGCCAGAACAATCTGAGATACCCCAAAGAAATTGGACTGCGCTGGCGTGGAATCGCACAGAGGAGGGATTAATATGCCCTACGACAAACCATCAAACAGGCAAAGAGTCAATGCAGGACTAAGATCGAATGATACTAGACCGGCTCCGACGCTTGTGGATGTGGCAGGGCTTGAAAACTATTACAGACTACAAAGGGAAGCACAGCCGAGAGYTGCCCAGAGACACGAGCCTACCAGATGAGCTACTAAATTACTTCTATCCTCGCTTCGAGGCAAGTAACACTGAAACATGCATGGGAGCACCAGCTGTCCCGGATGACTGTGTGATCAAACTCTCCGCAGCCGATGTAAGACCTTTAAACAGGTCAACATTCACAACTTGTAACGGACTGCATGGAATATCTACTAATGCGACAATGTATCCAATGGAGATGTCTGTGATAAGTAACGCTAGGACTTGATAGCTCTAACGTAGTTACACCCCCCTGACGGCTACCGCTGATAGGATTTCATCCTAGCATCAAAATGGCTACATACCAACGCTATACCAAAGACAGACAATGTGAGCTAAATACACAGTATCGAGAGATTAAGCTCATAATTGGAAAAACRTACTGGTTTACGTTATGTGACTTGGCTAGAATAACTTGAAGGTCAAAGGTCACCATTAACGATGTGGCCTGTAGTTAGTATGAACAATTAGATAAAACATTGTGAAATGACTAACTAATTGGATGCTTTCACCACATAATAGCATTATAGGGCAAGACCTTCAGGTCAAAAACTATGCTCATAATGTGAAATGCAAACACTGAAATGGAACGGAACAACAGTAAGAGGCAATTCAACCATGGCCAATCCTGAGRTTCAACAAGCGAAAAGCTGCCAGACAAATAAACTAAATCCAAATGCATGATAATCGCTCGTTGTGACCTTAACATTAACCCAGAACAAAGGTAATAAAAATCACATTTATTTGTGTGGCCTTGGAGATCTTTCCTTAAGTTATCAACATCCTGTTTTAACACACACAAATGAAACCGCTGCATCAGGGATCTTCTAWAAAGCTATCGAAAACAAACAGCACAATCCTAAAGTGTCAATGATCACTTAACAACTGCAATCGAGGAGAGTTGGGCCACTTTCGGGAAACGTTCAGACAGACAGTGTAATAACCAAACTAAGTATGTTTCTCTGAGTTGCGCAATACATCTACTAAGGGCAGCTAAGTACATGTTATTTTTGTCTGGTGTAAAAAATAAATCATCTGCAGAATGAAGATTAATGATGCACAGAGATTCTTCCATCTCTCCTTGACAACCCAAATAATCAACATTTGTTGTTCTCCATCGCCAGAGGTAAAAAATGCAATAGCTTCATAATACAGATCACTCAAAACGTAATGTCATTTAAACATGCACAGCAGTGGTGGCACTGCTCCAAAATCATGGTACCAGATTGGCTCAGTTACACATTAGCCATCATCATGTTGTTATCTAAAGCCTATTATATGATGGATTTGGCCTGGCTTTCTCCCACTCATAAACTGATACAGGGAATAGCGGAAAGCATCGGAGTGAACAGGTTCATTAAGCCCATGTAAATTGCTGAAGCATCTGGGACTTGAGATCCTGGCAACCAGGACAATAATGCTAAAACAGAAATCCACAGGAGAATCCATGTCACTCATTCATTCCTTTTGCATTTAATGTGTTCGGAATCTCAGGCAGCTCATTACAGATGTCACAGAGTCAAATGAGACCGAATGCACTACCATGTAGCTTGGACTATTGGTTCAAGGACACTGCACCAGATGGCAAGCTCTCATCTCGATACTATTTTAAAACCAAAAGCAGAAGGATTTCCATCATTCTGGCATTCACGGGTATGTATACAAAACCATACTGACCACAATTGTATTTTACTGTTACAGTATGTAATTTTCGGAGGCACCAGAAGTGAAGGAAATACGGCAAGAGTCAAAACAGAAAACGCTGTACAAGGAGGTTGGTTGGGACYGGGGGGGGGGGGGGGGTAAATCTAACCTGTCACACTTGTACAGTGGCTAGTGAGATTGATATTGATTTAATTAGTATGTTTATATTATTTTCCTCACAAAACACTCCATAGTGTGAAAGTGAAAAGACATACAAAATAAATAATAACAACAACTGAAATACATTGCTTGTTTGAATATTCACCCCTTCTGTTATGGCAAGCCTAAATTAATCGCCTAAACAAATCACATAATAAGTTACATGGACTCACTCTGTGTGAAATAATAGGGGTTAACATCCTCTGTACCCCAAACATACAACATACGTAAGGTCCATCAGTCTAGTATTGAATTTTAAGTACAGATTCAGCTATAAAGATCCGGGGTCTCCTTTATAACCRATGTGTAAATTTAACAYTAAATATCCGCATGCGCCGTTTCTGAAAAGACCGTGCCCGCATAAATCAAACCTGTCGTAAAAAAGTGCGTGTGTGAATGAGCATTATAATTCTGCCTCAAAAACGCCCATAATTAACCTTTTATGGTGACAATAACGCCCTTACTTGCTGTATACTTTGGAAGTATTGGAATTAGGCCAAGACAGTWTCTAAAGGAAATAGCAATGGCAAACTTGGAGGTGTTGGTAGAATGTTTTCTTTTGCAATGACATTTGCTGTATCTGACCGTTCCTGAAAGACAAAACCAACTGCAAATTGTTGTGAGCCTGTAAACAAATCGTTTGAATGCAATAATGCTTACATTCACTTTTCCCAAACCTAAATATGCTGTACTGCTCGCAGATTCTGAAACATTGTCTACTGATTWTTTTTTTTTACAACAGTAGTCTTACTTAGTGGTAGCCTACACACATGCAAAATATTGTCCGTTAACCTGTTAAATTCTACTGTATGTTATAAACCGCACTCCCTGTCGGAGGCATAGAACATAAATATAACAGCCTATCTAATAGGCCCAATTAAACGAGAGATGCACATGGTAATTTGTTGTGTGGCTACTTCGGGAATACAAAATCAACTACCTCAACCTGCCCAGAAAAGGTGAGGAATATATTCTTCAATGGTTAGGATATATGTATTGTGTTTTTAAATGTAATATTGTCTACTCAAGAAATTTGACATTACAGTATTCAGCCGTAGCCTATAAACGTCAATGGAAAAAGTGAACCATCTGTTAAACCGTTAAACTGTGTTTCGGGATTGGATCGCATGGAACAACATATTTGAAATAGCTTATCTATTTACTACTGGGACATGTGACAATTAAATGAGAGATGGGACGAATGGTAGCCTATACTAACATGTTTTAGGCCTATAGGCTATTTCGCGGCACAGTCAGAAAAGATGAGGAATTGATTCTGCAATGATCATGGAAATGAAAAACATATGCCTGTTTCTAATTATTTTAGAATAAGTTGATCAGAAGAAGAAATAAACGCTCTTCTCACTAACGGCAAATGTTTGCATCTTATTATATTTAGCTAGGCCTCCAGTTTTTTTTTATATGAATAACAGTGTCATATTTTCCCCATTTGCACAAGCCTACTACTTTTGCCTTCCTGCAATCCAATACTTCAACCACTAGAAACTGTACCCATGATCTAAATTTTTGCGAGAGGATACGCACACTCTCAAGTCAAGTTTTTAGAAATGACAGCTTTTGTGTGAAAACTGGCGAACGCATATTTTGAAGCATACTTTGTGCGTACGCAATGTATAATAGAAATGAGGCCCCAGAGCTTTTCCAATGCCTCCTAAAGAAGGGCAGTGATTGGTAGATGGGTAAACATAACAAATCAGACACTGAATTATGCATGGTCGAATTAATATAATTAATTTGATATATCGCCCAGCCCTAGTTACTGTCCTGCTGAAACGTCAATTCATCTCCCAGTGTATGGTGGAAAACAGACTGAACCAGATTTTCTCTATGATTTTGCCTCTCAGTTTTCTATTACAACCATTAAACTCTAACTGTTTTAAAGTCACCGTTGGCCTGAAGTCCCTGAGTGGGTTCCTTGCTCTCCGGCAACTGAGTTAGGAAGAACGCCTGTATTTTTTAAATGACTGGGTGTATTGATACACCATCCAAAGTGTAATTTATAACTTCACCATGCCCAAAGGGATATTCAATGTCTGATTTAAAATATATATATATATATTAATCAACCAATAGGTACCCTTCTTTGTGAGGCATTGGAGAACCTCTCTGGTCTTTGTGGTTGAATATGTGCTTGAAATTCACTGCTCGACTGAGGAACCTTACAGATAATTGTATGTGGGGGTACAAAGATCAGGTAGTCATTCAAAAATCATGTTAAACACTATTATTGCACACAGAGTGAATCCATGACACCTTTTACTCCTGAACGTGTTTAGGCTTGCCAAAACAAAGGGGTTGAAAACTTAATGACTCAAGACATTTTTTATTAATTTGTAAAAATGTTGAAAACATCATTCCACTTTGATATTATGGGGTATTATGTATAGGCCAGCGGCAAAACAAATCTCAATTTAATCCATTTTACATTCAGGCGGTATGACAACAAAATGTGAAAAAAGTAAAGTGATGTGAATACTTTCTGAAGGCACTGTAAATCTGCTTGAAAATCTATGGCAAGACTTGAAAGTGGCTGTTTAGCAATGATCCCCAACAACTTGACAGAGCTTGAAGAATTTTGCCATAAATACTCAGCAACTATTGCACAATCCAGGTGTACAAAGCTCTTAGAGACTCAAAGCTGTAATAGATGGCAAAGGTGTTTATAACGTACTTACCCAGGGGGGTGAATACCTATCTAACCAAGACATATTTGTGTTTTATTAAACCCAAGGGGGGAGAATACTTATTATTGGCACTGTATGTAAATATCGGCCATTTTGAGATTCAGAGAAAGTGTACACTTCTCAGGCTGTGGCAATTCGGACAACAACATTTTGTCCGAATTACAACAGGTCAAAGTAAAACTAGTGAATAAAAATATAAGCTCTTAAATTTTACAGTGGTGCCCTCTTGTAAGATGTATGGTGTGCAGCCTACAAAGTGTGTGACTTGTTCTTATCAGTTTATAAAACATGCATTATTTTATGATGGCTAGGTTTACTGAATAACCCTATTAAAGTGATCACAGTGTTAAATAAGAAAGTGCCAGCAGGCCAGTGTAATGGGTTTTTACATGGACATGCTTTTCATTTGATGGGAAGACAGCAACATTTTCCTCCACGGTTTAATTCAGGTTTGTTAACGTACCTTCAGATTGATGGGACACATCTAGTCAAATATAATTTATAAACATCATTCTCCCAAAATGAAAACGCAATTTAACTCTAGTATTTTTTTCACCACATCTGGTTGGCAACCAACATGATTTTGAAACCCTAATTTACAACCCTGAAGTCAATCATGCTTTCTTTACATTATGGTTGGGAAGACCGTGAACATACAAATGTGACATACACATATTGTGCATAAATTAATAATATTCAGAACTCAAAATGAAACACACAATTCCATGGGCCTTCCCAGCAGGCAATGTTTGGCACATGTCTTAATGACATTTTGTCTGATTGGAAACTGGTTTTCTGGTTGATGAGACATAATTCAGTATAACCAAATTACAAACAGTTAAAGAGGTCACTGGAAAGACATATTTTGATTATCTAGTCAGACAACCAACCATAACCAACCTGCCATTACAACCAGATAAATACATATTCTCTTGTTGCTAAAAGGACATTAACAAAACAGCCTTATACAACCAGTATACAACCTGCCCATGACTCCAGTAAAACTCTTCATAATAACAAGTTTTGTTCCGCTGCAGCTGGGTATAGTGTGCAGCGTTTAAATACACTTCTCTATCCTGTGGTTGTGTTTTCAGTAGCATTGGCTGTTGACATTGTTGACAGAGCACAAATCATACACGATAAGAACTCTGTCATGAYTCACTTTCAGTGAGAGGAATCCTCCGCACCCCCTGCTGAGTTCCTCTGTGCGCCTCCGACAAACCCTGTGACAGAAGACAGGACATATTCCCTATACTGATCACTTACCTTTTGAACGGATCATTGTATGGGGGCTGTGCTTTGGCAAAGTGGGTGGGGTTAAATCCTGCCTGTTTGGCCCTGTCCGGGGGTATCATCGGATGGGGCCACAGTGTCTCCTGACCCCTCCGGTCTCAGCCTCAAATAATTATGCTGCAGTAGTTTATGTGYCSGGGGGCTAGGGTCAGTCTGTTATATCTGGAGTATTTCTCCTGTCTTATCCGGTGTCCTGTGTGAATTTAAGTATGCTCTCTCTTTCTTTCTTTCTCTCTCTTGGAGGACCTGAGCCCTAGGACCATGCCTCAGGACTACCTGGCATGACTCCTCCTTGCTGTCCCCAGTCCACCTGGCCGTGCTGCTGCTCCAGTTTCAACTGTTCTGCCTGCGGCTATGGAATTCTGACCTGTTCACCGGACGTGCTACCTGTCCCAGACCTGCTGTTTTCAACTCTCTAGAGACAGCAGGAGTGGTAGAGATACTCTCAATGATCGGCTATGAAAAGCCAACTGACATTTACTCCTGAGATGCTGACTTGTTGCACCCTCGACAAGTACTGTGATTATTATTATTTGACCATGCTGGTCATTTATGAACATTTGAACATCTTGGCCATGTTCTGTTATAATCTCCACCCGGCCACCCCTCATAGCCTGGTTCCTCTCTCGGTTTCTTCCTAGGTTTTGGCCGTTCCAGGGAGTTTTTCCTAGCCACCGTGCTTCTACACCTGCATTGCTTGCTGTTTGGGGTTTTAGGCTGGGTTTCTGTACAGCACTTTGATATATCAGCTGATGTAAGAAGGGCTATATAAATACATTTGATTTGATTGATTTATTGGAAATATTGTCACCGAATAGGTTTCTTTGGCAAGACTGGCATTTCCAGTGGCAAAAGAGTTGATTTAGAAACTAGCTTCTCCGTGTGTACGATTGAAACACCGTCACTGCTAGAATGGTCACAGACAAAAATGGGCGGATTTTGAGACAATATGGCAAATTCGGTGTGCAGTTGACAGGGTCAAGAAAATAGACTGCATTGAACCCTAGCTTACCAGGCTTAGGCTCTTCTACTGTATTATACCCACAGCCAATGACCTTGACAGAGAGGTAGAACAAACCCCATCTTGAAGAAGAGAGCTGCTGGTAAACCAGTTCATCAATCATTTTCTCAACGAACCAAACACATCGAAAACCCCTTACATTCGCGGATGTTCCTTCCTCGGCATACACAATAGGAAAAGTGTATTTTGCCCTGTACCTATAACAGTTAAATGCTAATGATGTCAACGATTAATGATGGCTTGGGCTGAATAGTGTTGTGGGAGAGTGGGCCCCTTGGTCCCTCTCCCTGCCAAGAAATGCTGTTTAGCCTCCTCTCACTGAGTGCTCTTTTCCTCTGACTTAGTGAAATTGTCTAAGGCTTCGGCATATCACCTCTAGAAAGAGAGGACCTTGATTCCCCAACAGCACACACTAACAAGAGTGGGTCAGCTCTGCCTTTCCTTGGCTGCTGGCTGAAACCACAGAAGAGGTTATTACCACTAGGTTCCAGCTCCCTCTTCCATGGCAGCTTTTTTGTCTAAAGCACTGCTCCCACCTGAATATGGAAGCAGATGAAGAGCACACACATTGGCATGTAGGTACAATGTCTGAACATGATCCCCTGACCCTTGTCATGAAGATACAGCCAGCCCCCCTATATCCCAGCTTTTTCAATCAATCTGGGACAATAAAGTGGTACAATAAACATGTATTCCCATCACCAATAATCTGCACAGCCATCAAGGATGCCATATGGACATTATCATCAAGATAATGTTGTTGAACATCATTTGCGAGCAATATTGTACCAACGGAGGCCCAAAATCTCTCAAAAGCTTAATTACACCACTCAGTAAATGCCGCTGATTGTTTTATGGAAAGTAGGCGGATGTYAGAAAGTTGGGTAGGATAACAGGGCCAATACAATGACTGCCCATCTAATTCAATGTATTTTTCCAAATCAGATATGACAATTGGGAAGGTTGAATAGTCATAACTGCAAAATGCATTATAATTAAAATATATTCTAAACTGTTATATCCTTATGTCCCATTTTCAGTATGTCTGGGTAGTTTCTGATATATTCTATATTACAGCTCCCGGAATGGAAATAGCTGATGAGAGGAGTCTGTGCATAAAATGAAGAGAAAAAAAAGGTGCAGGCTAGAAACTGTATCTGGAATCTAATTTGAGTAATGGAGCATCTAGCTGGTAGCTTCCTTCAATGTTGATATTATAGGAATAGTATAAGGACCTTTATTTAACCAGGGAGTCATGCTGAGACCACGGTCTCTTTTGCAGATAAGCCCTGCATGAACACATACATAAACAACAATTACACTATACACATCAATTACACGAAAAGCAAAACACAATCATACACTCTTAGAAAAAAAGGGTTTCCGAAAGGCTTCTTTGGCTATTCCCATAGGATAACCTTTTTTTGTATCCCAAAAGGGTTCTACCTGGAACCAAAAAGAATTCTTCAAAGGGTTCTCCTATAGGGACAGCCAAATAAACCTTTAAAAGGTTATAGATAGCACCTTTTTTTCKAAGAGTGTATGAAACAAACACATTCTTCAGTAAAAAAAAGCCCTCTGACATCCGACTGAATTGCTCTAGTGGCAGCAATTTCCACCAACTTTAAGGAGTTTTGGAGATCATTCCACATGAGAGGCGCAAAAATACTAAAAGCAGATTTACCTAACTCGGTGGAGATTAAAGGGATCTCCAGGGTTAGCCATCCCTAATCTATGCGTCTGAAGGTTATAAAATGAGGCGGAAGTTTATGCAAGAGGAGTTCATAGACAAATTGAGTGCAACGCATCGATCTACGAGAGTTCAAAAGAGGGCCAGCCTACTTTCTGATACAAAATGCAATGATGTGTACTGAACCTATTGCCCGTAATCAGGTGCAATGCGCTATGACAAACTACATCCAATGGCTTCAATACAGTGGAAGATGCATTCATATAGACTCTTAGACGATATCGCCATAGACGATAACCGGAATGAATGTTGACTGAATGATCTGTTTTCTGCTATTTAACAAAAGACATAACCTGATCCTATAGAAGAAGCATATTTAAATGATTAATTTCTTAGCTTTTCGTCAATCCAGATGCCAAGATATTTATAAAAAGGGGACACGGTCAATAAGGGCACCATCCAAAGTACGTATGCATAAATCAACAGATACATTTTTACGTGACTTGGAAAATAACATATACTTGGTTTTACCTACATTAAGTACCAATTTCAGTTCAACAAAGTCTTTCTGCAGGGCAATAAAGGCAGATTGAAGCTCTGACAGAGCATGGTCAACTGTGGGGGCAAAACAGATGAAAGTATATATATATATATTTATATATATATATTTTTTTTTAATACAAATAAACCAATAAATAGTGAAAAGAACCGGACCAAGAATCGATCCCTATGGGACACCCTTTGTTATGTCCAAAAAAACTGATTTAACACCATCAGTAAATAGACACTGTGTTCTGTCCTTTAAATAATTTCTTTAGAAGGCTTTAGACAGGTCAATAAGAAGGTCCACACAGTGATCCTTCGTATCCAAACAATTAAAAACATAATTTAAAGCCAAATATGTAGCTATCTTATTTAGCTGATAGTCTGTCAAAGTAAGAAAAATTTATGAGCAGATTATTTTGTTGTGAGAGACATTTTTTCTGACAACGAACTGTCATTATGCTTATACTGTATGTACAGTGCATTCGGAAAGTATTCAAACCCTTTGACTTTTTCCACATTTTGTTACATTACAGACTTATTCTAAAATCAATTAAATAATTTCCCCCCCCCTAATCAATCGACACACAATACACAATAAATACAAAGCAAAAACGTGTAGTATTTTTTGTCACATTTACATAAGTATTCAGACCCTTTACTCAGTACTTTGTTGAAGCACCTTTGGCAGTAATTACAGCCTCGAGTCTTCTTGGGTATGACGCTACAAGCTTGGCAGTGCTGTATTTGGGGAGTTTCTCACATTCTTCTCTGCAGATCCTCTCAAGCTCAGTCAGGATGGATGGGGAGCGTCGCTGCACAGGGTTCTCCAGAGATGTTCAATTGGGTTCAAGTCCGGGTTCTGGCTGGGCCACTCACGGACATTCAGAGCCTTGTCCCGAAGCCACACTTGTCCCGAAGCCACACCTACGTTGTCTTGGCTGTGTGCTTAGGGTCGTTGTCCTGTTGGAAGGTGAAGCTTTACCCCAGTCTGAGGTCCTGAGCGCTCTGGAGCAGGTTTTCATTAAGGATCTCTCTGTACTTTGCTCTGTTCATCTTTCCCTCAATCCTGACTAACCTTCCAGTCCCTGCTGCTGAAAGACGTCGCCACCGCATGATGCTGCCACCACCATGCTTCACCGTAGGGATGGTGCCAGGTTTCTCTCAGACATGACGCTTGGCATTCAGGCCAAAGAGTTCAATCTTGGTTTCATCAGACCAGAAAATATTGTTTCTCATGGTATGAGTGTCCTTTGGTGCCTTTTCGCAAACTCAAAGCGAGCAGTCATGTGCCTTTTCATGAAGAGTGGCTTCCGTCTGGCCACTATCATAAAGGCCTGATTGATGGAGTGCTGCAGAAGTGGTTGTTCTTCTGGATTCTGGAAGGTTCTCCCATCTCCACAGAGGAATTCTGGAGCTCTGTCAGTGACCATTGAGTTCTTGGTCACCTCCCTGACCAAGGCCCTTCTCCCCCGATGGTTCAGTTTGGCCGGGCAGCCAGCTCTAGGAAGAGTCTTGGTGGTTCCACTGCTTCCATTTAAGAATGATGGAGTCCACTGTGTTCCTGGGAACCGTCAATGCTGCAAACATTTTTTGGTATCCTTCCCCAGGTCTGTGACTCGACACAATCCCATCTCCGAGCTCTACGGACAATTCCTTCGACCTCATAGCTTGGTTTTTGCTCTGACATGCATTGTCAACTGTGAGACCTTATATAGATGTAGAAACATCTCAAGGATGATCAATGGAAACAGGGTGCACCTGAGCTCAATTTCAAGTCTCCTCGCAAAGGGTCTGAATACTTATGCAAATAAGGCATTTCTGTTTTAGTTTTTTTATATATTCGTAACTCAATATCATGGTAACAGAAATTACCCTGATTGCTTTCGTAACGCTGTAACCGCTGGCCTTCCTAATTAGCCGGGCCTTCTCTTCCCTTCCTCCTCCAGCTCTGGAAGACGGGGCTGAACGAACAAGGGGCTGGAGTGGTGATTGATGACACGCCTCCTCTGGCCCACATGTCCCTACTGATGCACTTTCACCACCCTACACTATTCACTGCTAATTGGGCAACCCTAAAAAACCCACAGAGACTGTGGGGTCCACCAAAACCACCCACTCAGAGGAGTGTGGCTAGTGCCCCTGATTAAGGATCGCCTGTGGGCCACTCAACCCAGCGGGACACTACATCGGATCATGGTACTCGGTGGGATGCACACTAGAAGACACCAGATTGGGCACCTCTTCCCATAAGTATTGAGAGAACACGTGAAGCTGAGAGTCCTCCCCAGAAAAGAGAAATACAATACAAAGGAAGGAGCCCCTTGATATTCCTTTAACTTTGTCTTGGGGCCAGAGCACAGGGCTAACATGTTTTTTCCTCTGAATTTATCAATAATGACTTACATAACCTATGGTATATACAGTTGAATTTGGAAGTTTACATACACCATAGCCAAATACATTTAAACTCTGTTTTTCACAATTCCTGACATTTAATCCTAGTAAAATTCCCTGTCTTAGGTCAGTTAGGATCACCACTTTATTTTAAGAATGTGAAATGTCAGAATAATAGTAGAGAGAATGATTTATTTCAGCTTTTATTCCCAGTGGTTCAGAAGTTTAAATACACTCAATTAGTATTTGGTAGCATTGCCTTTAAATTGTTTAACTTGGGTCAAATGTTTCAGGTAGCATTCCACAAGCTTCCCACAATAAATTGGGTGAAACTTGGCCCATTCCTCCTGACAGAGCTGGTGTAACTGAGTCAGGTTCGTAGGCCTCGTTGCTCGCACACGCTTTTTCAGTTCTAACCACAAATGTTCTATAGGGTTGAGGTCAGGGCTTTGTGATGGCCACTCCATTACCTTGACTTTGTTGTCCTTAAGCCATTTTGCCACAACTTTGGAAGTATGCTTGGGGTCATTGTCCATTTGGAAGACCCATTTGCGACCAAGCTTTAGCTTCTTGACTGATGTCTTGAGATGTTGCKTCAATATATCCACATAATTTTCTTTCCCCATGAAGCCATCTATTTTGTGAAGTACCACAGTCCCTCCTGCAGCAAAGCACCCCCACAACATGATGCTGCCACCACCATGCTTCACGGTTGAGATGGTGTTCTTYGGCTTGCAAGCTTCCCCCTTCTTCCTCCAAACATAACGATGGTCATTATGGCCAAACAGTTMTATTTTTGTTTCATCAGACGAGGACATTTCTCCAAAAAGTACGAACTTTGTCTGTGGATATAGATACTTTTGTACCTGTTTCCTCTAGGATCTTCACAAGGTCCTTTGCTGTTGTTCTGGGATTGATTTGCACTTTTCGCACCAAAGTACACTCATSTCTAGGAGACAGAACGTGTCCCCTTCCTGAGCGGTATGACGGCTGTGTGGTCCCATGGTGTTTATACTTGCGTACTATTGTTTGTACAGATGCACGTGGTACCTTCAGGCATTTGGAAATTGCTCTGAGGAATGAACCAGACTTGTGGAGGTCTACAATTTTTTTTCTGAGGTCTTGGCTATTTCTTTTGATTTTCCCATGCTGTCAAGCAAAGAGGCACTGAGTTTGAAGGTAGGCCTTGAAATACATCAGAAGCTTCTAAAGCCATGACAACATTTTCTTGAATTTTCCAAGCTGTTTAAAGGCACAGTCATCTTAGTGTATGTAAACTTCTGACCCACTGGAATTGTGATACAGTGAGTTAAGTGAAATTATCGGTCTGTAAACAATTGATGGAAAAATTAATTGTGTCATGCACAAAGTAGATGTCCTAACCGACTTGCCAAAACTATAGTTTGTTAACAAGAAATGTGTGGAGTGGTTGAAAAACTAGTTTTAATGACTCCAACCTAAGTGTATGTAAACTTCCGACTTCAACTGTATATAATGCGTATATGAAGATGGATTACATTTACTACATTTAGATTAAGTGCCTCCCCCAAGGACACACAAGCAGTATCCTTGGGCTTGAACTGACAACCTTTGGATCATTAATCCATTTACGTCTCTGAGGTTTAAAGTAAACACAGCCCAGTGTTGCTTAGGGCTTCGTACAAATAGTACTCCCATTCAGTTCTTCAATTTTCCTGAAATGTTCTCAACTGCAGGACCACTGACCTTGCAAGTCAAAAGACCGGAGACATTTTACTAATAACAATGCCCATGTTCCACGATTTCCATTGAAGGTCAAAGAATGCGAATTCTGGGTGGGAATTTGCTACAGTGAACTGAAGCGCCTTCTGATCTCTGCAATTGGTCCACAGCACAAAGAGTATTATGTAAAAATGTTTGCATTGAATAAATATGGATAACTAAATCTGGTTACAACATAGAAACAAGTAGAAAGAGGCCATTAGCAGAGTTTCCCTGCACCACACATCAAATCCCTGTCTCTCTGTCTAAACCCTTCAAAATCTTAGATTTGTAATCCCTTCTTTCCTGACTGCATTTGCAATTCCTTTCATTTTCTACCTGGCCCTCATCTTTTATTCCTCCCCTTTCATCTGCTGCTTTTATCCTTAAGCAATTCTTAATGTTGAAGTGCCTCGGGGCACCCAGACTGTATAATTAGGTGCTGTCACTGTCTCCTCAGTGACAGAGGAAACGGTGAGAGGGTGCTTCGGCATGTCACGTGTCCAGGAGATAACCATCATCTGGAATATAGATCGTGGAGGGAGCGTCTACCTACAGACGCCCTTTGAATTCATTTCTGGCTCTCATCTCGAGTTTAAGCCCCAAACTTCAGAGGAGCAGGTAGCTACTGGGAGTAGCTACCCAGACAGGTTTGTGAGTTGATTAGCGGTTTTTCTAAAACCATTTATGTAAGCTTACAGTAGTGTTGCACGGTATACCGAAACTTCAGTAGTTTTTCGACACTAGAACATGAAAAACGGTTCGATACTATTAAATGTGCCTGGCGTCGTCTACTGATGGAGAGAGGATCAAGTCTGTCTATCAGCGCAGCAGATGTCCCCTTATAGCGCACATGCACCGCGCGTGCTCCACTTAGCCTGTCCTGAGGAAAAACTGCACTCACTGGGAATCTGGGCTGTATCATGTTAGCCCCCCACTCATGCTGCACAGAAGTTAACACAATGAATAATACAACACTATATGTAGAAGTGTTGCAACTGTTTACTGTTTGCAAAACAATGTCCACTATAGACTAGAACTCTTTACAATGCAAGAAGATACTGGTAGCTTCCAGCTTTGTAGGCTAACTTTCCTTGCTAGCTTAAAGCTGAAGCTAGCATCAATTCACTACCCTAGGACCAAAACAGAAAATATGCTGATTGTCGCCAAAAACCCTAGTCATTGCCAAAAACGTTATTCATTCACTTTGTCTCCCTCGCCTCAGTCACAGCTCTCCTTTCTCTCTCATTGTGTGTGAATGACGTCATTTAGGTGTTAAAGAGACAGCGCACACTTTTATAAAAAGAGATCGCTTCTTCTATGCAAATGTTATTGATCAGTGCAATAACTACCAAATCAATAGGGAATTACTATTCAAATAAATGATTAACATTATGTTGTTATGAAGTTAGATAGGTAAATTGATCGTATGATTGTATAATTGTACATTAATGCATACAGGGCTGTCTCTGAAAAATGAACAACAACACTTTTATATGTAATGATATTAAACAAAACATAACTATTGTGTGACCTAGGCCATTGTGTGACCTTGGCTAATATACCTTCTTTTTTTGCTGTGGTATCGTTTTGGTATCGTGATGGTATCGAGTATTGTGATACTTAACCTGATACACTAACATACAGTGTAAATTATTCTTATTCCGTTTTTTATCTATACAAAGGAATGCCTCTTTGAATAATGTATGAAGCTGTATGGTAGCTACCCATTGTTATTGATTAATGCAGTGCATTGTTGAGGGAGCTAGCACATAAGCATTTTGCTGCACCTTTTATACCTGCTGTAAACTGTGTATGTGATGAATAAAATGTGATTCGATTTGATGTGCACCCTTATTATTAAGTGTGCTGAAATTTTAAATATCTCAGAAATAATTTACACAGCTGAAGTAGCAAAATAGCGCTGAGTTGTGCAGCGGCTGATCACACAAAATGAAAATCATTTCAGAAAAATTGACGAGTCCATTTGTTGGTGCTTAAATCATTTGTTCATATTGACCAATTTATGTACTGTGAATTGCGACCTAAAAAAAGTATTTTCAGGTTGTTGGTACCTGCACTCTATATGTTCGACATAAGTCAAACAATAAAATAAATAATAATAAAACAGTGTGCTTTATACTTTCCCATTGTGGAATCCATTAGTACTTTGTTTGCGACCTAGATTTGGACCTCTTGACATAATGGCTAAAATGTACTGACAGTTGCACAGACTTGGGTTTGAGTCCCCCCCAAACTCTCGACATTGTTTCAGAAATGGGATGGTGCTGCTGAGAGGCCCATCAAAAACATGTTCCAAGCTTGTGAGTTTGCAAGGTTACAGAATGGTTTAGTGCAACATCTAGTGATCTCATAAAGAGGTTCTGACCTCTTGGTGTATTTGTTAAGGTGCTGGACTGGCAGTCGGGACCCAGTTTCAAGTCCCAGTGGAATTCACTACAATATCTACTTTGGAAACCACTATTGAAAAAATCAAAACAAKAAGTAAATGGTTGGCAATGTATGATAATTGCTCACTCAGTGATTTTCACATAGTCATATGACAGCTGGACAACATTGTTTTTTGTATGCATGCAATAGTGTGAATTACTGAGGGTTTAACTCGCAATTACACTTAATATGTGATGCCAGGCCAAAGAGACCTTTACATTAACATGCCTACTTAGTGTATTTAGACTAAAATCGCTCACAAAACGTTGATAAGTCCACTCATTACACCTACTCAAACTGTTCACCTCACCCCACAATGGATATGACATCAACTAGAGACAGCTTTGTAAAACAGGAGGAAATTYCTACCTCATGTATTGCAACTATGGATATAGTTGTGACGGCCTGTCCCAATGGGCGCTTATCTCCAAAAAAATCCAAAATGCTTTTTTAAGCATAAAAAAAAAACTATTCTGACTAAGTGCTCCAAAATGGTAGGCCTTAATCAAACACTTTGATTGGATGAAGCATGGGAAAGTTATGCTGCATTACAAGTTGCTAAACGTGTTATCCCAAGAGACAAGTAGGAGAAATGTTCTTGAGAGATTTTTTTAAGCGCTATAGAGCTCTACTTTATTTACACCCATTCAGCATCATGTAAATGTAAATGCAGGCCAATCGTCAGCATGATCAACTCCTTCATTATCTCAGCCAATCATGGCTAGCCAGGAAGGATCCTGTCTTTCTCCCTATATAGCTCCTTGGCAAAACTAGGCTCATAATTTTACATTTACGGATCCCATACACATTTGTAATTAAGGCATATGAAAGTTAAAATGTTCAAGGAACTAGCAAAGTTTCAGGAACTAGCATCTCACAATTCAAATGGAACCTGCCTTAGCAATATCTAGCTAAAAATAGTATTTGTTTACAAACTGTTTAATGAGTCCGAGACATACTTCTTCAACCTAGCAGTAGTAGTAGCAGTAGTAGTAGTAGTAGTTGTTGTAGTAGTATTTGTATTTATTATGGATCCCCAATAGGGGGAGCTACTCTTCCCGGGGTCCAGCAAAATTAAGGCAATTTTAAAAACATTACAAAATTTCACAACACACTGTGTGCCCTCAGGCCCATTTTCCACCATTACCACATATCTACAGTGCAAAATCCATGTGTGTATGTTATCGTGTGTGTATGYATGTGTCTGTGCCTATGTTTGCATTGCTTCACAATCCCCGCTGTTCCATAAGGTTTATTTTTAACTGATTTTAAATCAAATTTTACTGCTTGCATCAGTTACTTGATGTGGAATATAATTAAATGTAGTCATGGCTCTATGTAGTACTGCCATAGTCTCCCATAGTCTGTTCTGTACTTCAGAACTGTGAAGAGACCTCTTGTGGCATGTCTTGTGGGGTATGCATGGGTGACAGCATTCAACATGTCAATACCTCTCATGAATACAAGGAGTGATGACGTCAATCTCTCCTCCACTTTGAGCCAGGAGAGATTGATTCACTTTACTGTTAGCTCTCTGTGTACATCCACAGGCCAGTCTTGCTGCCCTGTTCTGGCCAATTGTAATTTTCCTAAGTCACTTTTTGTGGCACCTGACCACACGACTGAGCAGTAGTCTAGGTGTGACAAAACAAGGGCCTGTAGGACCTGCCCTTGTTGAAAGTGCTGTTAAGAAGGCAGAGTAGCGCTTTATTATGGACAGACTTCTCCACATCTTAACTACTAATGTATCAATATGTATTCCTTGCTATCCACTCTGAAACAAACTGCAGCTCTTTAAGTGTTGCAGTCATTTCAGTCGTTGATGTGTATTGTGTTATTTTTTTATTGAACCAGGTAGGCCAGTTAAGAACAATTTCTCATTTACAACTGCGACCTGGCCAAGATAAACCAAAGTGAGAAAAAAACAACACAGAGTTACACATGGGGTAAACAAATGTACAGTCAATAACACAATAGAAAAATCTATATACAGTGTGTGCAAATGTAGTAAGATTAGGGAGAAAAGGCAATATATCGGCCATAGTGTCGAAATAATTACAATTTAGCACTGGAAAGATAGATGTGCAGATGATGATGTGCAAGTAGAGATACAGGGGTGCAAAAGAGCAAAAATAAATAACAATATTGGGATGAGGTAGTTGGGTGGGCTATTTACAGATGTGCTGTGTACAGGTGCAGTGATCGGTAAGCTGCTCTGACAGCTGATGCTTAAAGTTAGTGAGGGAGATATGTCTCCAGCTTCAGTGATTTTTGCAATTTGTTCCAGTCATTGGCAGCAGAGAACTGTAAGGAAAGGCGGCCAAAGGAAGAACAGGCTTTGGTGGTGACCAGCGAAATATACCTGCTGGAGCGCGTGCTATGGGTGGGTGTTGCTATGGTGACCAGTGAGCTGAGATAAGGCGGGGCTTTACCTAGCAAAGACTTATAGATGACCTGGAGCCAGTGGGTTTGGCGACGAATATGAAGCGAGGGCCAGCCAACGAGAGCATACAGGTCGCAGTGGTGGGTAGTATATGGGGCTTTGGTGACAAAACGGATGGCACAGTGATAGACTACATCCAATTTGCTGAGTAGAGTGTTGGAGGCTATTTTGTAAATGACATCGTCGAAGTCAAGGATAGGTAGGATATCTACCTATCCTTGAAGAATACAGAATGGTGTCGTCTGCGTAGAGGTGGATCAGAGAATCACCAGCAGCAAGAGCGACATCATTGATATATACAGAGAAAAGAGTCGGCCTGAGAATTGAACCCTGTGGCACCCCCATAGAGACTGCCAGAGGTCCGGACAACAGGCCCTCCGATTTGAACCACTGAACTCTGTCTGAGGAGTAGTTGGTGAACCAGGCGAGGCAGTCATTTGAGAAACCAAGGCTGTTGAGTCATCCGCATACATAGACACTCAAAGCCAATGGCATGACGTTAGTTAAGGTTGAAAAAAGTAAGAGGCCTAGATAGCTGCTCTGGGGAATTCCTGATTCTACCTGGATTATGTTGGAGAGGCTTTCATTAAAGAATATCCTATAAATTCTGTTAGACAGGTAACTCTTTATCCACAATATAGCAGGGGGTGTAAAGCCATAACACATATGTTTTTCCAGCAGCAGACTATGATCGCTAATGTCAAAAACCGAACTGAAGTTAAAAAAAACAGCCCTCCCATCATCAATTTCTCTCAGCCAATCATCAGTCATTTGTGTAAGTGCTGTGCTTGTTGAATGTCCTTCCCTATCAGTGTGCTGAAATTCTGTTGTCAAATTGCATTGTATCTGGTCAAACAATTTTTTCCRAAWGTTTAATTAGGGTTGGTAACAGGCTGATTGTTCAGCTATTTGAGCCAATAAAGGKKTTTTTATTATTCTCAGGTAGCGGAATGACTTTTACTTCCCTCCAGGCCTTGGGGCATACATTTTCTAGTAGACTTAAATTGAAAATATGGCAAATAGGAGTGGGAAAATCATCCGCTATTATCCTCAGTAATTTTCCCCGGTGGCTTGTCTTTGTTGATAGACAACAATCACTTTTTCACCTTTTCTACACTCACTTTACAGAATTCAAAATTACAATGCTTCATAATTTGGTCAGATATATTTGGATGTGTGGTGTCAACATTTGTTGCTGGCATGTCATAACTAAATTTGCTAATCTTGCCAATGAAAAAATACTTAAAGTAGTTAGCTAATTCATCACAAAACCGACTGATATTGCCATCTGATTCAATGAATGATGGAGCTGTTTGCCTTTTTTTCCCAAAATGTAATTTATCTTTGTTTCATAGTGTAATTTCTTGTTCTTTGTATTCAGTTTAGTCACATTATTTGTCAATTTGCATTTGCCAAATCGGTTGTGAAGCTGCACTTATTTGCCATTCATTTTGCCTTATCCCTCTCAACCATACAATTTGTCAATTCCTCATCAATCCACAGGGATTAAACAGTTTTTACAGTAATTTTCTTAAATGGGCGCATATTTATTATTAACTGGAATAAGCAATTTGTGTCAAGTGCAGTGTCTGTTTGCTCCTCATTACACACCACGTACCAACAAATATTCTTTACATCAACAAAGTAGGAATCACTACAAAACATCTTGTATGACCTCTTATACACTATATATGGCCCAGCCTTTGGAACTCTGGGTTTCCTAGATATGGCTACTATATTGTGATCACTACGTCCGATGGATCTGGATACTGCTTTCAAGCTAATTTCTGCAGCATTAGTAAAGACGTGATCAATACATGTTGATGATTTCATTCCTGTGCTGTTTGTAACTACACTGGTAGGTTGACTGAGGCACTGGTTACAGTTTGAAGCTTTTTCTTGAGTGGGCACCTTGATGCAAGCCAGTCAATATTTAAATCACCCAGACAATATACCTCTCTGTTGATATCACATACATTATCAAGCATTTCACACGTTATCCAGATACTGACTGTTAGCACTTGGTGGTCTATAGCAGCTTTCCACAAGAATGGGCTTTAGAGGAGACAGATGAACCTGTAGCCATGTTACTTCAACAGTATTTAACATGAGATTTACAGGAATGTGGTTCTGAATATAAACAGAAACACCTCCACAATTGGAATTTCTGTATTTTCTGTACATTTTTATAAACTTTTACTGCTTCTACTGTATCATCAAAAGTACTAGTTAGTGAGTTTCAGAGATAGTTAGAATATGAATGTCATCTGTTACTAGTAGGTTATTGTTTTCATGAACCTTGTTCTTTGAGCTACATATGTTAACGTGTGCTATTTTGAGCACTTCTTCTTGGATGCTTCATTGCTTTACTGGGAAGCTTAGGAAAAGTAAATATGCTCATGTTATTTATGTTAGTGTAGGGTGAGCTGCACACAGTGGACTTCCTACTAGGGCACACCGCCTCAGTGCTAACAGTATAAATCTGGTTCATAGGCACATGATTACTGCATGATTAATCCATACTCGAGCTCCGGGATAGGACATTGTTTTTTCACCAGGAACAGTCACATTTCTTACAATTCCAAAATCACAGCTGGCAAGAAGSACGAGGAAATCCGCCCACTCCCACGCTTCACAGGATTCGGAGAACCCTTTATGGACGGCCCGAGAGGCAGGATAACTYTAGCCCGTTGCTCCCGGCGCCTGGCCTCTAAACAGATGGAGAAGCCCCGCTCGATCCAGAGCAGGGAAAGAAGGTTGCCAACACCAAAATCATAGGAGTAGGGACTGCGGCCGCAGACACAGGTACCCCCAGCAAATAAGGTGCAGGAAGATCCAGGACGGCAAAATTATTCGTTGTTTGTATACGCTCCGGGCATCTCGTTGGGAGTGTAGACTGCTTTACGGGAGACCACTGTCTTTGGCTTCCACGGCTCATGACATGCGACCATCGATGATTGCCATGCTCCTCTTGTTGTGTAGCTTCAACTCCACTATCAGATGGGGTAGCTCCGGGCAACACCGGCCAGTTGGATAACGACAAGGCGGAGATGCATCCAACAAGCGCGAACGCCGTCCATCCACCGGCGTAGAAAAGGTAAACATTCCACTGAGTTTTCCACAGTTTCTTACATAGGCTGGCGAACTGCGTGATCAAGGAAGCCACCTCAAGCCTATAATCCTCGTCAAGCATACAATTTCCGCATTGGATCTGGTTTGTCCCGAAACAAAGCGTAGTACACACAGCTCCCACAGCGCTGGAACCGTTTATTTATTTCTCCAGACAAATAGGACTCCATTGCAAAACTAATCTGTGTCTAACTTCGTTAGCTTGATGGCTAGCAGCATAGCAGCTCTGTTAAGCAGACTTCAACCTGTCTGTTAAGCAGGATTCCGAGACAAGAAATAGCGGTCCTAGCTGTTAAAAGCTAAACGTGCCGCAGAATCCACATAAAAACAAGTTGGTATTTATATTTAAAGAATATGGGTATGTTTAAGTCAAAAATAACAAACCGATGCTTCCAGCATACAATGTTCAGCTGCGCACTCTGATGGCGAAGTCACCTGACATGGATGCAGCTCTGTAGGTGTAATTAAACAGTCCAGTAGTACAAATAAGCTTCTAGGTTTTTACAGTACAAAAAAAGCTCTACAGTTACACTTTACTATAAAGGGGGTATATACTGTATAAGGCATTCATGACATTTTTATGAAACCAGTCATGAAACCTTTACCCATGCTGCTGTAACATTCATAACACATTTATTCAAGATCATTATAAGAAGTTTAAATAATGGTAATGAGGAAATTTAAGATCACTAAAGTTCATATTCATTTTAGAGTAATTAACACAATGTTCAGCATAATTATAAATGTTCCCTTTCTGTAAACACATGATTTCCAGCATTCTATTTGTGACACTGGTGCGGGTTGATGGTCACTAGACTTGACACTGAATGCTATGGATTATTCTCATATCTGTTGACAGTGACCGAGGACCGAGGACACACTGATTATGCACTATTGTATTGTATTGATTACATTCTGTGAACACTGTGTGATTCTATAGCAGCTGACAAAGTCACTGGCCGTGTCCGAATACCCATACTGTCCTAAATAGTAGGACGTTTGAGTAAGCAAATGTAGGTTGTTTTATAGTATGTGAAATTTTGAAAAAAAATCGAGTGTACTTTAAAAAAATTTTTTTTACATTTTACCTTTATTTAACTAGGCAAGTCAGTTAAGAACAAATTCTTATTTTCAATGACGGCCTAGGAACAGTGGGTTAACTGCCCGGATGTCATACTCATTTTGGCTTTTCATCTAGTAGAATTGGCTGCAAACTATTAAGGAAGATAATTGTTTCACACACACACACACACGTTCAACAACAGCTCATAATCATACAAAAATTAACGAAAGGCGGGGAACAAGTACAATTGCGRCAGGTAACCTGGTGGGTAAGAGCGTTAAGCCAGTAACCAAAAGATTGCTGGATTGAATCTCTGAGCTGACAACTAAAAACATCTGTCGTTCTGCCACTGCGCAAAGCAGTGAACCCACTGTTCCCCGGCCACTGAAGATGTGGATGTCGATTAAGGCAGTTATCTGCACCTCTCTGATTCAGAGGGGTTGGGTTAAATGCGGAAGACACATTTCAGTTWAATGCATTCAGTTGTACAACTGACTAGGTATCCGCCTTTCCCAATTGTCCATTTAATGATGCCTTCTCAATATGGATGAGTAGTACGTTTATATTTAAGTAATTTTTATTTACCTCTTTTTCTCCCCAATTTCATGATATCCAATTGGTAGTTAGTATTTTTCCATCGCTGCAACTCACCTACGGACTCGGGAAACGCGAAGGTCGAGAGCCATGCGTCTTCTGAAACACAACCCTGCCAAGCCGCACTGCTTCTTGACACATCTCTTGCTTAGCCTCTCTTGGGTAGGGCGCAGTATTTTCACGTCCGGATGAAAAGCGTGCCCAAAGTAAACTGCCTGTTACTCAGGCCCAGAAGCTAGGATATGCATATAATTTAAATTTAAAGTTTCTAAAACTGTTAAAATTATGTCTGTGAGTATAACCCCCAAAAAGAAAAAAGCCTACAACTGTTTTCAATGGCTGTTACTTTTATTATGAGAAATCCTCCCAGATTGCAGTTCCTAGGGCTTCCACTAGATGTCAACAGTTTAGAAAGAGTTTCAGGTTGGTTTTTCGAAAAATGAGCCAGAAAATGTTGTTTTTCTAGGTGGCTCCCATTTTGGCTGTAGTGTTTCCAAGCGGGTGGAAGAGAGCGCGCTCTTTGGTATTTTTCTCCGGTAAAGACAATAACAATTCTCCGTCTTAAATTTGATCGCTTATTTACGTATTAGGGTAACTAAGGTTTGATTATAAACGTTGTTTGACTTGTTTGGAAAAAGTTTATTAGTAAAGTTTGGGATTCATTTTGTATGCATTTTGATGGAGGGAAACTGGGTGGATTATTGACTGAAGCGCACCARTTAAACTGAGTTTTTATGGATATAAAGGACATTATCAAACAAAAGGACCATTTGTGATGTATCTGGGACCTTTTGGAGTGCCAACAGAAGAAGATCATCAAAGGTAAGGCATTTATTATATCGCTATTTCTGACTTTCGTGGCGCACCTGCCTGGTTGAAATATGTTTCTCATGCATTTGTATGCGGGGCGCTGTCCTCAGATAATCGCATGGTGTGCTTTAGCCGTAAAGCCTTTTTGAAATCTGACACAGCGGCTGGATTAACAAGAAGTTAAGCTTTATTTTGATGTATTACACTTGTGAATATTTAAATATTTATAATTCTGTAGTTTGAATTTCGCGCTCTGCAATTTCACCGGATGTTGGCCGGGATGCTACCGTGGGATGCTACCGTCCCACCTGCCCATAAGAAGTTAACCTTGAAGCCAGCCGCACCAATATTTTGGAGGAAACACCGTCCAGCTGGCGACCGGGTTCAGCTTGTATGCACCTGGCCAACCACAAGGAGTCGCTAGAGCGCGATGGGACAAGGAAATCCCGGCCAAACAAACCCTCCCCTAGAAAAACCTCCCCTCCCCTATACCCAAATTCAACTGCCAGCTACTCATCCCCAGAAGATAAGATATGCATAGTGTTAGTAGATTTGGATAGAAAACACTCTGAAGTTTCTAAAACTGCTTGAATCATGTCAGTGAGTATAACAGAACCTATTTAGCAGGCGAAACCCCGAGGACAAACCATTCTGTATTTTTTTTTTTAGGTCACTCTTTTCAATGTGTTTTCATTGGGAATCCAGATTTATAATTGACCTTCTTGCAGTTCCTACCGCTTCCACTGAATGTCAACAGTCTTTAGAAATTGGTTGAGGTTTTTTCCTTTGTGTAATGAAGAAGTACGGCCATCTTGAACGAGGGTCACTTAAAGTGTCCTGTTTGCTAGGAGCGCATGACCAGAAAACGAGCTACAGTTTGTTTTAATCCTGTATTGAACACAGATCATCCCGTCTTCAATTGTTTCGATTATTTACGTTAAAAAATACCTAGAGTTGTATTACAAAAGTAGTTTGAAATGTTTTGGCAAAGTTTACAGGTAACTTTTGAGATACAGTATTTTGTAGTCACGTTTCACAAGTTGGAACCGGTGTTTTTCTGGATCAAACGCGCGAAATAAATTGACATTTTGGATATATATCGACGGAATTAATCGAACAAAAGGACCATTTGTGATGTTTATGGGACATATTGGAGTGCCAACAACAGAAGCTCGTCAAAGGTAAGGCATGAATTATATTTTTATTTCTGTGTTTTGTGTCGCGCCTGCAAGGTTGAAATATGCTTCTCTCTCTTTGTTTACTATGGTGCTATCCTCAGATAATAGCATTGTTTGCTTTCGCCGAAAAGCCTATTTGAATTCTGACATGTTGGCTGGATTCACAACCAGTGTAGCTTTAATTTGGTGTCTTTCATGTGTGATTTCATGAAAGTTAGATTTTTATAGTAATTTATTTGAATTTGACGTTCTGCATTTTTACTGGCTTTTGGTCAACTGGGACGTTAGCGTCCCACATATCCCAAAGAAGTTAAACAATTTAAAGGCAATGCCACCAAATACTAATTGAGTGTATTTAAACTTCTGACCCACTGGGAATGTGATGAAAGAAAACCTGAAATAAATAATTTTCTCAACTATTGTTCTTACATTTCACATTCTTAAAATAAAGAGGTGATCCTAAATGACCTAAGACAGGGACTTTTTACGAGGATTAAATGTCAGGAATTGTGAAAAACTGAGTTTCAATGTATTTGGCTACAAACTTTAAAAACAGACGGATTTGTGAAATTGCTTTGTCCAACATTTTGCTGTTGCATGAGGCTTGGTGATCACAGAATCAGTAGGATATTAAACAAACACTCAAATAGGGAACAGAAGCCGGAGTGACTCTCTCATTCCCGGCTTTTGTTCAAAATAAAGTATATTATAAATCAGGGTTAAAGACACGTTCTTTCTGATTGTCCTTAGCATGCTCTCCTCTCGCCACATCTAATTTTGTTTGAATTATGTGGATTGGTTGATGCATTTTTCATTAGGGTAAATCTGGTCTGTGATATGGAGTTCGAAATGTAAAACTTCAGAGCATCAAATACATTGCAAGTGTGCCCTTTTTTGGCCATTAAGTTACATTTTACAATATAACTCAACTCTGACTGACCGCAGCATCTAGCGGTAGTCTAAACTGTGCACAAATTGGGGGATTTTTCAGGCAGACTATCCTTTAGTAAATTAATGGCGGTGTAAATGCTTCAGTCACTCTCTCTCCTATTGCACTGGAGTCCTGCATCAGGAAAAGAAATGATCTGGCAGGTGGTCCCGGAGTTGAGAGAGAGAACTTGGGTAAATACAATGGCGCAATTACATTTCACATGCGTACTTACGCATTTAGAAAAATAGGATACTTGTGCCTTACAGCCCATGTTATCCGACACAGAGTGGAACAGTGCAGCTCAAAACTGAAGATAACGTAAGGCCAGCTATTGTGAAAGAATACTTGTGGATCTTGTTGATTTCCTCTATCGCTTCAAGAGGCCTACTGTCCACCTGGTAATTGTGTGGTTCCAAAGGATAAAGTGTCACCTTCAGATGGATGTGTGGTTTCAGAGAGAAGACAGCTGCCAGCCTGCAACCAGGCACAGTGGATGACATTATTTTCCTGCACAGAAATTTTAAGAAATTCAGTGAAGAATGKAAGTTATTGTTTTACTATATGTATTCGTTGTCTAATATTAGAAGGCTCTTTAAAGCGATTTGAGTTGTGAAAAAAAAAAAATGTTCTTAATTCATGGCATGGTTTCCTTTTAGCCAAATGTTGAAAAGACAAAATGTTTCAATATAATCATTTATTCAGAAGGTTAAACCCATAAGTTTTAGGCCTGCAGTAAATTAAATTAGATTACCAGATTCATTTTTCATTCAGTTATAACAATCCATGCCTTCTGGGAATGTTATAAAGACCAAAGTTATGGGTGGAGTTTGAAATTTGGCTGTCAGAAGTATCATTTATGACCCATTTGTCTGCATATTTCAAGACATGGCATATAAGGGTGCAGTGAGATACGGGTGGGACGATACTTTTCTCGTCAATCATCTTGAATTTTTTTTTTAGTTAAACTGAAAATCAACCAATGTCAGCATTTAAATGCTTTGTTATCCAAATGTTGAAAGTGAGTGTGGGCGACGGAGAGAAACAAAATGGTCCAGTTTAGGATGGAGGTGTGAGCAGGTGGGTCTGGGCAGGTGTGATGTAGTTGTCATTTGTAAGTGTATGTTTTGTATTATCAAAAAATATAAAATCAAATCTTACCAGAAAAATGTAATATGGAAAAATGACAAGCTTGCAACACGATTATTCATGATGAATAGGATTTATTTCATTTACATTCTTCATTAATTCAGACTTTGTTAGCCTGCTGAGCTAAAACGTGGGCATTAGGTTCTGGAGCTAATGGAAGTCTGCAGGGTTACTTGAAAGGAAATGTAAAACAAATTCAATTTTATTCATAATCTCCATCACCACCCCAACATGTGAAAATGGCAGTTTCTGTTTTGTAGTTAAACACTAAATCAGAAACAAATGTGATATCATCTAGTGTATATCATGCGATTTTAACCAGCTATGAGCATGCAAAGGTTAGTAAAGTTTAAATCCCAAGATGCAAACCAGATGATGCCATCCAGACCTCATGCAAATGTATTTTAAATCTTGTAATAAACTTGTCAGGTATTCTTGTACTGTGTTYGTAAAATGACGCAGATTGCACAAAAAAGAAAATCCCCCCAAAAAGTCCAAGCCACGGGCCGTATACATCTCCTTCACATAGGTGATTGTGGCCTGTGGAATGTTGTCCCACTCCTCTTCAATGGTTGTGGGAAGTTGTTAGATATGTGCAGGAACTGGAACACGCTGTCATACATGTCAATTCAAAGCCTGGTACAGTTGAAACTGGAATTCAAGCGTGCCAGTGACCATCAAAGGTCAGCATTTGCCCACTGAAGTCAGTTACGATGCCAAACTGCAGTCAGGTCAAGACCCTGGTGAGGACGACAAGCTCGCAGATTAACTTCCCTAAATTGGTTTCTGACTGTTGTAACTTTAAATGGGTTACAGAGTTAATGTTTTAAGTTAATTCATCGAGCAGTATCTAAAGATATTTGTAATTGTATTAGAATTTGTGTGTTGGAGATTGAGAGAACTACATACATATTTTGTACTGGTTAGTATTGAATTAGGCTTTTGACTGCAAGTTCCGGAATGCCTTGCGACAGGAAGTATAGCGAGAATGTGCTAGTTAAGTGCAACTGACAAGTGATTATCCTGACCTTTTCGCTAGCAACTCATTATTCATTGTTCTGTAGAATCTAAAGTTTGTAAATGTAACATGAACAAGTATTATTACTAAAAGAAGCTTTCATAACAAACCCGACGTCCCGAGTCATTACTTTGAAGATAGTTAATCTAAAACTGACAGTTTGTGCGGAAATTCTTTGGTTGTGCAAACCCACAGTTTCATCAGCTTTCCGGGTGACTCGTCTCAGATGATCCCGCAGGTGAAGAAGCCGGGTGTGGAGGTCCTGGCCTGGTTACATGTTGTCTGCGGTTGTGAGGCCGGTTGGACGTACTGCCAATTTCTTGAAAACAACTTTGGATGCGGCTTATGGTAAAGAAATTAACATAAAATTCTCTGGCAACAGCTCTGGTGGACATTCCTGCATGCAGCATGCCAACTGCACGCTCCATCAAAACTTGAGACATCTGTGGTATTGGTTCACACAACTGCATATTTTATTGACCCCAGCACAAGGTGCACCTGTTTAATGATCATGCTAGTTAATCAGCTTCTTGATATGCCACACCTGKCAGTTGGATGGTTTATATTGGCAAAAAAGAAGTGTTCACTAACAGGGATGTAAACAAATTGGTGCACAACATTTTTGAGAAATAAGCTATTTGGTCATATGGAACATTTCTGGCATCTTTTATTTCAGCTCATAAAACATGGGCCAAACCCTTCATTTTGTGTTTATATTTTTGTTCAGTGTAATATTTTTGTTCCTAAAAAGGTAATGATTTGAAATGTTTGACACCCCTATTTCAATACATCACCTTGCAAGGAAAATGAGACTGAGCCTTTTTCTAAAATGTTGAATGAGTTGGAGAACACATTGGGAGGGATCCTAAACCATTCATCCATACAGAATCCTTCCAGGTCCTTGATGTCCTTCGTCTGCTATTATGGACTGCCCTCTTCAATTAAAACCACAGGTTTTCAATAGGTTTCAAGACCAGAGACAGATGGCCATTGTAAAATGTTGATATTGTGGCCAATTAAGCATTTTTTTGTATATTTTGATGTGTTCTATGGGTTATTGTTCTCGCTGGAAGATCCACTTGCGGCCAAGTTTCAGCCTCCTGGCAGAGGCAACCAGATTGTTTGATAAAATGTGACTCACCAGCTGGATTCGGTCATATGTAGCAAAATTTAAAATTGTGTTTCTTATATATTGGACAAAAGTAGAGACTCAGAGGTACAAAATGGTATATCATACAATGCATTGTTGAGGAACAATGGGAAAGTAATTCTGCAAGTTGATAAACTTCTAAACTCACTTTTAAGAAAATGGCCGTTCAATGTTTTGGTATCTAGTGAAGAGCTCTTCTTTGTCTACAACCATTCAGCATCGTTCACACGCTCTTAAGCTTTAACCCCTCCCAGCTTGTTTTGCTCTCGGAGCGTTCAGAGCGCACACTTGACGCTGATGATTTGTTTACCTCTGGATAAAATGAAAACAGCCTAACCAGCTCTGCTAGCAACAATTTCATTATGCGTTGTTGCCGACTTTTACTGACACCAGCCATATTCAATGGGTGTTGTACACTTTAGCTTAAGACATGTAGCTAGCTAACTAGGTAAACAATGAACCTAGCTAGGTAAACAACATGTAAGATCACACACGTCACGTAACGTTAGCTAATGAGCCAGCCACGTTACCTAGTTAAACAACAATGAGCATAGTGCCAAATCATGTCGTTACTACCCTGCATGAATCTGCTGGGAGCTAACCAACCAGGTTCAACGTTAGCTAGCTAACATTAGGCTCTAACTAGCAAAGTAAACGGCTCTGGGATACGAATAATAAAATGAGCTAGAGAGCCAGCCAGCTAACACTAGCTAGCTAGATAACAGTACACTTTAGCTTAGATATGTAGCTAGCTAGGTAAACAATGAACCTAGTTAGGTAAATAACGTGTAAGATCACACACACGTCACGTAACATTAGCTAACGAGCCAGCCAGCTAACGTTAACCTTTTCTCAATAGGGGGTGCTGTTTTCACTTTGTAAAAATTTGTTCCCAAATTAAACTGCCTCGTACTCAATTCTTGCTCGTACAATATGCATATTATTATTACTATTGGATAGAAAACACTCTCTAGTTTCTAAAACCGTTTGAATTATTTCTCTGAGTGCAGAACTCATTCTGCAGAACTCATTCTGAGTTCTCATTCTGCAGCACACTTCCTGTCAGGAAGTGAGATTTCTGAAATCGAGGTCTCTGTTCTAGGGTCAGTTTATAAATTCCCATGTAAGCTATGGGGCTACATGCACTGCATACGCCTTCCCCTAGATGTCAGTAAGCGGTGAGAATTTGAATGGAGTGGATTGCGCCATCTGGGGCACTATAAAAGCTCTTGGAACGGAAGGTCCGACCTTTTCAACGGGGGGCCTAGTATTTAGGTACTTGACGTTGGTCTCTGTAATTATTCTGGCTGCTTCGGCGCTATTTCAGATTGCAGCTGCAATGTAGAACTGTGATTTATACCTGAAATATGCACATTTTTCTAACAAAACATATGCTATACAATAAATATGTTATCAGACTGTCATCTGATGAATTTGTTTCTTGGTTAGTGTAACGGTGGTCCTCCTCCTCTTCAACCGAAAAGGAGGAGTATTGAGGGAACCAAGGCGCAGCGGGTTGTGAACACATAATATTTATTAAAGACAAGACGAAAACACGAACTTCACTATAAACTAACAAAACAACAAACGGAGTAGACAGACCTGAACGACGAACTTACATAAACACGAGAACGCACGAACAGGGAAMATAGCCTACACATAAAATGACGATGTACAACACAAACCGAACAGTCCCGTATGGTGCGACAAACACTGACACAGGAGACAACCACCCACAACGAACACAGTGAAACAACCTACCTAAATATGACTCTTAATTAGAGGAACGCAAAACACCTGCCTCTAATTAAGAGCCATACCAGGCAACCCTAAACCAACATAGAAACACACAACATAGAATGCCCACCCAAACTCACGTCCTGACCAACTAACACATAAAACTAACAGAAAACAGGTCAGGAACGTGACAGTTAGTGACTATTTATATCTTTATTTGGTCGAATTTGTGATAGCTACCTATGCAGTAAAAAAATGGTGGGAAAAAAAGTGGTGTCTTTTGCTATCGTGGTTAGCTAATAGAAATACATATTGTGTCTTCCCTGTAAAACATTTTAAAAATCAGAAATGATGGCTGGATTCACAAGATGTGTATCTTTCATCTGGTGTCTTGGACTTGTGATTTCATGATATTTAGATGCTAGTATTTACTTGTGGCGCTATGCTAGGCTATGCTAGTCAGCTTTTTTACTGATGAGGGTGCTCCCGGATGAGTACCAAGTAGAAGTTAACTAGTTAAACAACAATGAACATAGTACCAAATCATATCGTTACTACCCTGCATGAATCTGCTCGGAGCTAACCAACCAGGTTCAATGTTAGCTAGCTAAAATAGCAAAGCAAATTCTTCAGGAATACAAAAAATAACATCATACACTAAACGTTAGCTAGGGAGCCAGTCAGCTAACAGTACACTTTAGCTTGAAATTAAATCACTTCCTGTCAAAATTAGAAACGTGTAATATCTGAAAATGTAGCTAGCTAGACTATCTTACCCATCCATATACATCATCATGCATGATGGACGCGTCTCCCTGTCATGGATGCCATGCCACGGTTGTCCTTAGTTTGAAGATGTAATCCGGAGACAGGTGTTTTCTCCATCTCTTTAGCTTTCATACTCTAATTCCACTGATTTCAAAACTCGATCCTCCAGAAAGTGGAGAGCAACACTTACGCAGCTCCATTACACAATAAAACATTTTAAAAGCCGTGTTCAACAGGATTACCAACACAGACTGACCAGCTCAAATAGACAGAAGCCTTCTATATGGCCAATCCTCTCTTCTCTCTCGGCATGTCCAGCCAACTCATTATCTCAGCAAACCATGGCTAGTGGGAAGGTTGCTGCTTTTTCTGTGGCTAAACCAACAAGGCTCGTAATGTAACAATTYTATTAATATTTACAGATGGCATACAAGTTTGTTATTAAGGCACATGTAAATTCACATTTCTGCCAAAAAACGCATTTTGATAAAAAATAAAAAAATATTACTTTAAAAAGCCTCCCCTGTGAAGTCTTGACTTGTGACATACGTCTAATTTCCTGAAACGGGTCACACTTCCTGGTACTGGGTAAATTTCATTATGCCGTTGACCTTAACAAGGGCACCAAGACCAGGGGAAGCAAAGTATCCCCATAACATAAAAAATCCACCACCATATTTTACAGCAGGGATTATTTTCTGCTGATGCATTCTTATTTCGACAACAAACCCACCACTGGTGTGCGTGGCCAAATGTAAAAGCCTGAAGTTTGCTAAACGGCATTGATACTTGGATTGGAGCCAGTGCTTTGGTCTGACGACATGTGGGTGGGTTTGGCGTCTAAATGAGAATGCATGAGTAGAAAATAACTACTATACAGTCATTTTTGCTCATCTTTATCAAGGGTAATGTTCTGAGGCAGACCCTGTGCTGGTCCCAGCCTGTTGCCTGAACAGTGTGTAAGGGGGTTTGGTAAGTCTGTACAATGGATAAATAAAGATCTAGTCGAAGGGACTTTTACTCCTTATACTCCTTTTAAACTCCTTATTAAGGATGCTGAATAAATGTGTTATGGAGGTTATGAATTATACTGTAACACGCATTAAGGCTTTATGAATGTCTTACGTAAACACCTCAAAAGCAATGTAACCGAAACTACAAATGTACAAACTGCAATGTGGCTTGAACTGAATTATATCTCAGTATTTTACTTCAAGCACGCTCTCTGTATCGACAAGTTAAACTGCAAATGATGTAGTGGTTATTATACAGTAATAGAGTATGCCAGCTTCTTAAAATGGCAAACTTGATCCCCTTGCGAAGGCCTTTTCCTGTCAGATTCTGTATCAGTGTTGTTAAGTTTGTTTATCTGCAGCTCTGATGAGTGTAAATTGGAATATAAACCAAAGCTGGTTACTTTCCTCTCTGTGCATTGTGGTGCACTAACATCACCATTAGTGCAACATAATGAAGCACCTGCTTAATATTTCTCCATAAAGTGAGCCAGCACATGCTACATAAATCGTAGTACATGGCACCTGTTTTCACATAGATCTATACTATACACCAGTGGTGGGTCTATGGGAATGGATGCATCTTTAACACAGTGTCATATTTCACTGTGGGGTTGGGCTTCATATACTGTAGTTTGCTTGAACCTTCATTACAGTGAAAAGGCCATCAAAAACAAAGACACATTAATCCCATCTCTGGATGGGATTACCCCTGCAATGCCGATGGCAAAGGAGTTTGAATATTCAAAATGCCAAAAGGGTAGTGGGAAACACAGGCCGTGTCCCAATTTAAAGCCAGCTGCCTGCTACCTACCTGCCTCCAATGTAGGTAGTAGGTAGCACTTTTCCAGTATGTTACTGCCATTTTGGACGGGATTCGAAAGCAGCATCAGTGACAACACATTTACATTCCACTGAGCGCAAGATGTTTGTTTTTAGCCACTGTAGCAGCGTGAGCAATTAGTGCTAGCAATTCAGTGAACAACTATCCCAAAATGGAAATCTCTGACATGAGTAACAAGTAAACAGGAACCAGAATCGATCTCCTCAGTACCTGAATTAAGTTGACACCGACCAGAATAATTATCCTACGGTATAGGGTCCTCCTCTCGCATATTGCTTGGTCTGCTGCTCCCTCGTTGTGGACAGACACGCTTGCAAGCATGGTAAAGGATACGATTTTGTTGAGATTGCTAAATAAGCTATTTTACTGACTGTTTAGGGAATGATTAATAGCCAGAATATTACTGTTTCACTGTGAATCTAATATTGCATTAGATCTGCTAATGTTTTTTCTATTGAGTAGGCTTTAAATTGCGATTAATACATACAAATCAATGTTAGTAGTCACATGCGCAGAATACAAAAGGTTTCACCTTAAAGTGAAATGCTTACTTACGAGCCCCTAACCAACAATGCAGTTTTAAAAAATATGGATAAGAATAAGAAATAAAAGTAACAAGTAATTAAAGAGCTGCAGTAAAATAACAATAGCGAAGCTATATACAGGGGGTACTGGTACAGAGTCAATGTGTGGGGGCACCTGTTAGTTGAGGTAATATGTACATGTAGGTAAAGTTATTAAAGTGACTACGCATAGAGGATAACAACAGAGAGTAGCACCTGTGTAAATAGTCTGGGTAGCCATTTGATTAGGTGTTCAGGAGTCTTATGACTTGGGGGTAGAAGCAGTTTAGAATCCTCTTAGACGAAGACTTGGTGATCTGGTACCGCTTGCCGTGCGGTAGCAGAGAGAACAGTATGACTAGGGTGGCTGGAGTTTGACAATTTTTAGGGCCTTCCTCTGACACCGCCTGGTATAGAGGTCCTGGATGGCAGGAAGCTTGGCCCCAGTGATGTACTGGGCCATACGCACTACCCTCTGTAGTGCCTTGCGGTCGGAGGCCGAGCAGTTGCCATACCAGGCAGTGATGCAACCAGTCAGGATGCTCTTGATGGTGCAGCTGTATAACCTTTTTGAGGATGTGAGGACCCATGCCAAATCTTTTCAGTCTCCTGAGGGGGAATAGATTTTGTTGTGCACTCTTCACGACTGTCTTGGTGTGCTTGGACCATGTTAGTTTGTTGGTGATGTGGACGCCAAGAAACTTGAAGCTCTCAACCTGCTCCACTACAGCCCCGTCGATGAGAATGGGGGCGTGCTCGGTCCTCTTTTTCCTGTAGTCCACAATCATCTCTTTTGTCTTGATCACATTGAGGGAGATATTGTTGACCTGGCACCACACGGCTAGGTCTCTGACCTCCTTCCTATAGGCTGTCTTGTTGTTGTCGTTGATCAGGCCTACCACTGTTGTGTCATTGGCAAACTTAATGATGGTGTTGGAGTCGTGCCTGGCCGTGCAGTCATGAGTGAACAGGTAGTACAGGAGGGGACTGAGCACACACCCCTGAGGGGCCCCCGTGTTGAGGATCAGTGTGGCGAATGTGTTGTTACTAACCCTTACCACCGGGGGAGGCCCGTCAGGAAGTCCAGGATCCAGCTGTAGAGGGAGGTGTTTAGTCCCAGGGTCCTTAGCTTAGTGATGAGCTTTGAGGGCGCTATGGTGTTGAACACTGATCTGTAGTCAATGAATAGCATTCTCACATAGGTGTTCCTTTTATCCAGGTGGGGAAGGGCAGTGTGGAGTGCAATAGAGATTGCATCATCTGTTAGGGCGTTTTGCAAATTGGAGTGGGTCTAGAGTTTCTGGGATGATGGTGTTGATGTGAGCCATGACCAGCCTTTCAAAGCACTTTATGGCTACAGAAGTGAGTGCTACGGGTCGGTAGTCGTTTAGGCAGGTTACCTTAGTGTTCTTGGGCACAGGGACTATGGTGGTCTGCTAAAAACATGTTGGTATTACAGACTCAGACAGGGAGAGGTTGAAAATGTCAGTGAAGACACTTGCCAGTTGGTCAGCGCATGCTCGCAGTACACGTCCTGGTAACCCATCTGGCCCTGCGGCCTTGTGCATGTTGACCTGTTTAAAGGTCTTACTCACATTGGCTGTGGAGAGCATGATCACACAGTCTTCCAGAACAGCTGGTGCTCTCAAGCATGTTTCAGTGTAATTTGCCTCGAAGCGAGCATAGAAGTAGTTTAGCTCGTTTGGTAGGCTCGTGTCACTACAACTATCACACCCGTGGATATTATTAAATGACACTGATGTTCAGGATAACATGGTTTTATATTCATTGATAACTAATATTGAAAGGTGATATGATGCAATCTAGCTAGATAAGAAGACCTAGGCTAATTCATCCTATTGTAAGCTAAATGCATTTGTTACAAAACAAATACTGGCATGTGATAAAGGATAGCATGCCGAATATAATTATATAAATGCATATCAAAAATGAAATGAATACAGCATTGKAATATTATTGATGCCGTTCTCGTTCCTTGCAGGGGATTGGACATATGAACTGCAGTCACCAGATGCCCAAGCCTCAAAACCAGAAACACGTGGAGACACTTGTCATTTTGAATAAATATTACACTTTTATTGGTTTCCCTGTATCTGTGCATGAGCACTTAAAACATAGTCCATTGTACAAAATAAGTCATTCCCAAGTGAAGGACATCTCAAGGAGATTAACCTCCAACATTCATAAATTTGTTCAGTATACAAGGGCAAATTTTGTCATGACCGCCACAGGATTTTTTATACACAGGACAGGAGATTACAGGTTTTTGTTTTAACTAATTGTGGTCTAAATTGAAGATGTGCAGAGTGCAATCCCCTGGGACAGAAAACCTTGTCTGTATTTTAGAAAGAGCTTCATAARTTACAATGACCTGACAAATTAGCATGTTAGAAATATATTCACCAWTGTTATTGTTTATCTAACATTGTGATGTTGCACACTCCTTAATAAAAATCATGGTATAGGGTGATTATAACTAACGGGTCCCGTGTGGCTCAGTTGGTAGAGCATGGCGCTTGCAACGCCAGGGTTGTGGGTTCATTCCCCACGGGGGGACCAGGATGAATATGTATGAACTTTCCAATTTGTAAGTCGCTCTGGATAAGAGCGTCTGCTAAATGACATAAATGTAAATGTAAAATTATCCTGGTGGCTGGGAGGTTCCCAACAAGTTACTTACATCTGCAGGGTGTCAGGGTGAGATGTCCTTCAATTTGGAACAAGCCGAGACAAGGGGGGAGAAATGAACCTCACTGCTCAAATGTCAGTGCTGGTTCATGTTGCTCAAGCCACAGCTACCTTTATTAATGTGCAATCGTTTTGAATATTTTTAGGCTTGGTCAGTTGTTTACAGTAAGAGTAGAATAACAGCCTTAATTATAACTAGTAACACCATACCCAATCATGCAACACAATAGGGGAAGGGGAAGTGACAAGAGAAATTTTGCTAACGTTATGTAAACAGACACTGCATGCAGCTAGCTAGCAAGCTAGCTAAACAGACTCGTCAACAAAATGCACAAATAACTTGGCTGGCTAGCAAGATTAGATTTAACAGAACACAGCTGGCTGTATTTCCTACAATTTTCAAATATTGTTAACATTTTTAACATGTCTTACCTCTGTTTGGTTCTAACTTGAAATATACTTATTCCTGTCACTATATAAGAACTTATTGATTACGTTACATGTATGATATCTGTTTATGTTCTGTGTCAATGAAGGTTCAATAAGGAATGTGTATGCAAAGTTATTGAGGGAGGCGAAGGGCATAAGTTAGTCTCTGATAAGGCAGACCAGCTGTTGTACAAGGGAGGAGCAGGGAATTTGGCTCGAGGGCAAGTCAAAAGAAGAAGTTAGAAGAAACCTCGGGAAGGGGGGCCAGAGGGGCCCACCCCAACAACCCTCCTACAACCCTCTTACATACCCTTCCAACGCCAACGAAGGTCATCAGGCAGGGCCATGACTACACCAGTGAGAGAAACCAATTAAGTTTCTGCCTAGCAACTGAGATATATTGTCTTTGCAGCTGTATGACCCAGTGGGATAATTAAACTTGGCTTGAGCTTTTTCTAGTCATCCATTTGAATTATTAGTACTATTTGTTCAGAACCTAACACCTCCAAACGAGTTCAGCATGACTGTTTTCTCCTGCCAAGCCAATGCAATGGAGTGAAATGCAATCAGGTGCCCTCTTTAGTCCATGAAAACAAATGGGAAAAAATGTATTTAGCTGGTTAGCAAGTTCAACAATTCCTGATTTAAAACTGTCCGGGTCTTCACAATTGACACATTGCTGAATCTACGATTAGGCCTAATTAGTTTAGTTGTTCATCTCTAAACAGCCGATAAGCAGGACAAGATCACTTACTAACATTAACTAGTTATCGCGTACGATGGGTTAGCTAGCTAGCTAGCTAGCTAGCTAGCTTGGCAATGGGCTGATAAACAACATTTACTCAACATTTGAATTCAAAATTCATATGAAAGTAATTTGTTAAACATTTTAATATAATTTGGTGCATAAATAACCATTATACTTAGCATTTTTCAAAGTTATTGCTTATTCTTCTGGAAAATGTTATCCCAATGGGGACTTCTGTCAGCCATTAATTCCGGAATTTGGGGAATTTTTGCTGCGCCGGGAGGATAGCCTCCCCGGGGGAGTATACATCGGATGCTGCCTTCAAAATCACCCGAATGAAAACATCTTAGAAGGCAGCATTTTAAAGTACCTTGGGATTGGGTCATGCCAATCCCAATTGGGACACAGCCACAGTGTTGGTATCAAAAATTATGCCTGGTTTGAGTATGGAGGCAGAGTGCACAGCACAGTGAGGTCAATTGGCTGGTTAGAGAATGCGGAGCATACTGTAGAAAAATGTATCAAAGATGAGGGGACTACAATTCTCACTTCTTGCCTCCAATAGTTTTGTCTTCTCACAAGACAAGAAACCTGAGTTAAAGTGTGTCACACAATGCAGTCGACGTGAAGATATCTATCGTCAAATGTTAATGCGTAAGTTTTGCTGCCACAGAGTGACGTTAAGACAATGCTCATAGCTAGTTATCTACAAATCAATTTCTTCGGGAGCTCCTTACGCTGAATATGAATTAGCTTGCCGCTTTTCTTTTCTCCTCTGGAAATCACTAGAAATAAGGCAAAGGTTAGTAAAGTAACCTCACTGAGGTTATTCACGTAATTCTGTTTCAAGCAATTGTGCCAAGAGAGAGGTAAAGGCAATGCGATGCATTCTCTATGCTGAAAAAAAGCTTCCAAAATGCCTCTTTAGCTTTCCCCATAGGATAACCATTTTTGGTTCCAGATAGAACCCTTCTTGGTTCCAGGTAGAACCCTTTTGGGTGTCATGTTGAACCCCCTGTGGAAAGGGTTCTACCGGAGACCAAAAGGGTTCTATCTTYATCTTCATTCAGCTTGTTAAAGAAGACACACACCGAATGGTAACTCAAGCTCATTTGCATTTGACGTATCTAACCATGTAACCTAAATGAACTAAATTAGTCTCTCTCTCTTTATTTTGCAAGTTAGGCGCTAKTTTTGTTTCTCATTGACTGCTTCACTTATTCAGTCATCATTTAAAAAAATCTAAGAGTAAAGCACTTTACATTTGTTGCCAAATATGTTCAAGACGGCAGTAGTCTATTCCTAATGAAATCCATTATGCACAATGACTCCTTGGCAGATTAGCCCACATTGTTCCTCCTAGGATTTCAGCAGTGATGGCGGTTGGGTTAATCCTGTTGCATACATCTATACATCTACATCGTAAAAAAAAAAACACAAATAATGCTGCAATTAGAGGGTTGCAATTAGAGGACGACAATTAAAGGAGAAGGGAATCCATTGTGAATCGTTTATGTCATCTCAGATCATACATATATAATAGCTTGAACAGCATATTTATCCATTTCGATTGTATAGGCTATTTGGATGATTTACACTGAAGTGTTTTTAGTCGATTGTTGTTCAAGGTTTTTGTAAGATAAGAGAAATATTAAATTCATGCTAATCTGTAAAGCTTTTTTCCATTTGAAACAGAAAACATCATGCTCACAGTAGCCGTACATCATGACTTCGCAAGTAACAAAAGTAAGTAGCAAAGGRCATATGGAATTACTGTAATAACACAGTCATGTATTTGCCAAGGCAGGAGCTACTCGTCCTTGGGTCCGTCAAAATGAAGGTAGTTATACAATAGTAAAAACATTACAATACATTATTTACAGAATTCACAACACACTAAGTGTGTGCCCTCAGGCCCATACTCCACTACCACATATATACAACACAAAATCCATGTGTGCGTGTGTGTATAGTGCCTATGTTATCATGTGACTTGCCTAGTTAAAAAGGTTAAAAAAAACATATACACTACCATTCAAAACATTGGGGTCACTTAAAATATCCTTGTTTTAAAAAAAAAACAACATTTTTTGTCCATTAAAATAACATAAAATCAATCAGAAATATAGTGTAGACATTGTAAATGTTATAAATGACTATTGTAGCTGGAAACGGCAGATTTGTAATGGAATATCTACATAGGCGTACAGAGGCCCATTATCAGCAACCATCACTCCTGTGTTCCAATGGCACGTTGTGTTAGCTAATCCAAGTTTATCATTTTAAAAGGCTAATTGATCATTAGAAAAACCTTTTGCAATTATGTTAGCACAGCTGAARACTGTTGTCCTCATTAAAGAAGCAATAAAACTAGCCTTCTTTTGACTAGTTGAGTGTCTGGAGCATCATCATTTGTGGGTTTGAATACAGGCTCAAAATGGCCAGAAACAAAGAAATGTCTTCTGAAACTCGTCAGTCTATTCTTGTTAAGCGAAATGAAGGCTATTCCATGTGAGAAAATGCAAAGAAACTGAAGATCTCGTACAACGCTGTGTACTACTCCCTTCACAGAACAGCGCAAACTTGCTCTAACCAGAATAGAAAGAGTGGGAGGCCCAGGTGCTCAACTGAGCTTGAGGACAAGTACATTAGAGTGTTTAGTTTGAGAAACAGACGCCTCACAAGTTCTCAACTGGCAGCTTCATTAAATAGTACCCGCAAAACACCAGTCTCAACGCCAACAGTGAAGAGGCAACTCCGGGATGCTGGCCTTCTAGTCAGAGTTCCTCTGTCCAGTGTCTGWGTTCTTTTGCCCAGCTTCATTTTTGATTTTTATTGGCCAGTCTCAGATATGGCTTTTTCTTTGCAACTCTGCCATGAAGGACAGCATCCCGGAGTCACCTTTTCACTGTTGACATTGAGACTGGTGTTTTGCAGGTCCTATTTAATGAAGCTGCCAGTTGAGGACTTGTGAGGCATCTGTTTCTCAAACTAGACACTAATGTACTTGTCCTCTTGCTCAGTTGTGCACTAGGGCCTCCCACTCCTCTTTCTACTCTGGTTAGAGCAAGTTTGAGCTGTTCTGTGAAGGGAGTAGTACACAGCATTGTACGAGATCTTCAGTTTCTCTGCAATTTCTCGCATGGAATAGGCTTCATTTCTCAGAACAAGAATAGACTGTCGAGTTTCAGAAGAAAGYTCTTTGTTTCTGGCCATTTTGAGCCTGTAATCGAACCCACAAATGATGATGCTCCAGATACTCAACTAGTCAAAAGGCCAGGTTTATTGCATCTTTAATCAGGACAGCTGTTTTCAGCTTTGCTAACATAATTGCAAAAGTGTTTTCTAATRATCAATTAGCCTTTTAAAATGATGAACTTGGATTAGCTAACACAACGTGCCATTGGAACAAAGGAGTGATGGTTGCTGATCATTGGCCTCTGTACGCCCATGTAAATATTCCATAAAAAATCTGCCGTTTCCAGCTACAATGCTCATTTACAAGATTAACAATGTCTACACTGTATTTCGGGATCAATTTGATGTCATTTTAATGGACCAAAAAAAAAGTGCTTTTCTTTCAAAACAAGGTCATTTCTAAGTGACCACAAACTTTTGAACGGTAGTATATATATAAATAAATGTATTATGTTATCATGTGTGTGTGCCTATGTTTGTGTTGCTTCACAGGTCCCCGCTGTTCCATAAGGTGTATTAGTTTAAAAGAAAATCTGATTCTACCGTTTGCATCAGGTAGCCTAGTGGTTAGAGTGTTGGACCAGTAACTGAAAAGTTGCTGGATTGAATCCCCGAGCTGACAAAGTAAAAAAAAAAAACATCTGTTGTTCTACCCCTGAAAAAGGCAGTTAACCCACTGTTCCTAAGCCGTCACTGTAARTAAAAATGTGTTCTTAACTGACTTGCCTTGTGAAATAAAAGTTCAATAAAAATAATACCTGATGTGGAATAGAGTTCCATGTAGTCATGGCTCTATGTAGTACTGTATCATGTGTGTCCTCAATATGCCTGTCTGTATTTCATGACTTGAGGACCTCAGTAGAAACACTCAGAATCCTAGCTCGGGTTATTGATGGTTTGATCAGGACAGATACGGGCCAGAGCCTCTGTTAATTCAGTTGTTCAAACAAGCACTCATTGATTGTGATCCCCTTGATCAAGCACAATGAGTCGACTATTGAATCGTACTGTGCAGAACGTAGCGGAGCTAACATGGTGCCAGAGGAGATAGTAAGAGCATTATGAGTAGACAAAAGTCTCAGGTTCTCGACACAGCCACTGGGCATGTGAAAACGATCTTTCTGCCAAGTGCCACCAACAAAGTGACTCCCAAGTAAACATACTATAAGAAACCAAAGGCCATTCAATTTAAAAATCTAAAATATGTCTGAGGGTGAAGGGATGGAGGGGGATTGGGGGAGGGGGTGAGCGAGAGGGAAAAAGAGGGAGCGATGGTGTGGGGTGTGTGGGAGAGAGATTGCAGTCCAATTATGAATAGCAAAAAGGCCCCTGAGCCTAAAATTAGAATTCTAATGACTGCCTGTCTCACAAATCACTTGATGAATTCACTGTTGTACATTAACACTGATTGACTAAATTTGTCTGCCATGGGGTGGTAGGAACAATACTTGGAAACCTAATAATGTCAGGGAAATGTTATACCAATATGTCAAGACCAATACTTTTAGTGACCTTTCAGAGTTTGTGTTATATTGCATTTGTCAACATGGTAGTTTCTGAAACAGGGCCTTGAGAAACTGTTCAGGAATAGATCAGGTAAGAGTTCGACCAAAACAATGGAAATGCCATGGAAACCCCACGTTGACTGTTTTGGCTAGCCAAAAAAAGAGTGGCTTTGAAAGTTTGCTCACTTTATCTTATAACACATTAAAAAGTGTACATACACAATTATTTTGAACATTCAAAGCAACTGGGAAACTTCCATCGCTGGCATTGTTGTCACCTTAGCTTGCTAAACAACAATTTCTGAGTGAGGAAGCACAAGCACCACCAATCAGCCTACACCCTTTGTTACTATGACAACTAACTAACCATGTCAGCAAATGACTACTGTCTGAACACACACACATCCGATTTGGTCACTTGGTGATTGTTCCGGCGCCGACAGAGATGGACGCCTCGCTTCGCGTTCCTAGGAGATGCACAATCGAGAGCATCCTGTCGGGCTGTATCACCGCAAGGTACAGCAACTGCTCTGCCCACAACCGCAAGGCTCTCCAGAGGGTAGTGAGGCCTGCACAACGCATCACCGGGGGCACCTGCCCTCCAGGACACCTACACCACCCGATGTCACAGGAAGGCCAAAACGATCATCAAGGACAACAACCACCCGAGCCACTGCCTATTCACCCAACTATCATCCAGAAGGTGAGGTCAGTACAGGTTAGAGGTCGACCGATTAATCGGAATGGCCGATTAATTAGGGCCGATTTCAAGTTTTCATAACATTTGGTAATCTGTATTTTTGGACACTGATTTGACGTTTTTTTATATATTTTTTAACACCTTTATTTAACTAGGAAAGCCAGTTAAGAACACATTCTTATTTTCAATGACGGCCTAGGAGCAGTGGGTTAACTGCCTTGTTCAGAGGCAGATCGACAGATTTTAACTTGACAGCTCGGGGATTCGTTTTTGCAACCTTCCGGTTACTAGTCCAACGCTCTAACCACCTACCTAACATTGCACTCCACAAGGAGCCTGCGTGGCAGGCTGACTACCTGTTACGCGAGGGCAGCAAGAAGCCAAGGTAAGTTGCTAGCTAGCATTAAACTTATCTTATAAAAAACAATCAATCTTAACATAATCACTAGTTAACTATACATGGTTGATGATATTACTAGTTTATCTAGCTTGTCCTGCGTTGCATATAATCGATGCGTTGCCTGTTAATTTCTCATTGAATCACAGCCTACTTCGACAAACGGGTGATGATTTAACAAGCGCATTTGCGAAAAAAGCACTGTCGTTGCACCAATGTACCTAACCATAAACATCAATGCCTTTCTTTAAAATCAATACACAAGTATATATTTTTAAAACTTCATATTTAGTTAATATTGCCTGCTAACATGAATTTCTTATAACTAGGGAAATTGTGTCATTTCTCTTGCGTTCCGTGCAAGCAGTCAGGGTATATGCAGCAGTTTGGGCCGCCTGGTTCATTGTGAACTGTGTGAAGTCCATTTATTCCTAACAAAGGCCGTAAATAATTTGCCAGAATTGTACATAATTATGACATAACATTGAAGGTTGTATAATGTAACAGCAATATTTAGACTTTGGGATGCCATCTGTTAGATAAAATACGGAACCATTCTGTATTTCACTGAAATAATAAACGTTTTGTTCTCGAAATGATAGTTTCCGGATTCGACCATTTTAATGACCAAAGGCTCGCATTTCTGTGTGTTATTATGTTATAATTAAGTCTATGATTTGATAGAGCAGTCTGACTGAGCGATGGTAGTCACCAGCAGGCTCGTAAGCGTTCATTCAAACAGAAATTATGTGCGTTTTGCCAGCAGCTCTTCGCAATGCTTCAAGCATTGAGCTGTTTATGACTTCAAGCCTATCAACTCCCGAGATTAGGCTGGTGTAACCGATGTGAAAATGCTAGCTAGTAAGCGGGGTGCGGGCTAATAGCGTTTCAAACGTCACTCGCTCTGAGACTTAGAGTAGTTCTTCCCCTTGCTCTGCATGGGTAACGCTGCTTCGAGGGTGGCTGTTGTCGATGTGTTCCTGGTTCGAGCCCAGGTAGGGGTGAGGAGAGGGACGGAAGCTATACTGTTACACTAGCAATACTAAAGTGCCTATAAGAACATCCAATAGTCAAAGGTATATGAAATACAAATCGTATAGAGAAATAGTCCTATAATTCCTATAATAACTACAACCTAAAACTTCTTACATGGGAATATTGAAGACTCATGTTGAAAGGAACCACCAGCTTTCATATGTTCTCATGTTCTGAGCAAGGAACTTAAACGTTAGCTTTTTTACAAGGCACATATTGCACTTTTACTTTCTTCTCCAACACTTTGTTTTTGCATTATTTAAACCAAATTGAACATGTTTCATTATTTATTTGAGACTAAATTGATTTTATTGATGTATTATATTAATTTCTTGTCAATATGGGGGCGCTGTTTCCACTTTGGAAAAAATCGTGCCCAATTTAAACGGCCTCGTACTCTTTTCTAGATCATACAATATGCATATTATTATTACTATTGGATAGAAAACACTCTCAAGTTTCTAAAACTGTTTGAATTATATCTGTGAGTGAAACAGAACTCATTTGGCAGCAAACTTCCAGACAGGAAGTGAAAAATCTGAAAACGATGCTCTGTTCCAGGGCCTGCCTATTCAATTGCTTAATATTTATGGATTTGCATGCACTGCATACGCCTTCCACTAGATGTCAACAGGCAGTGGAAGGTGGAATGGGGTGTCTAGCTTGATCTGAGGTCGAACAAGAGCTCTTGGAATGACGTGACCAGAATTTCCTTTCTCTACCTAGGCGCGGGAAGGACATCAACATTGGCTTCTGAAAAGCGTTCGGTATACACGGTGGATATCTCCGGCTCTGATTTTATTTGATAGATGTGATAAAAACATCATAAAGTAGTTTTTTTCAACCGAGTTGTATCAGTTTATTCAACGTTTATTGCGACTTTTGGAATTTTCCTTTCTTTGYGTCAGGAGAAGATGGGCATGTTCGCGCCACATGGCTAGCTAAGGTTGCTAATTCGACAGGAGAGAAGGACATTCTAAAACCAAACAACGATTTATTCTGGACAAAGGACTCCTTGTACAAGATTCTGATGGAAGCTCAGCAAAAGTAAGAACAATTTATGATGTTATTTCGTATTTCTGTGGAAAATGTTGAGTCCTATTTTCCGCCCTTTTTGCGGGCGCTGTCTCGCTATAACGTAAGCTGTTTGTTATGGTAAAGTTATTTTTAAAAATCTAACACGGCGGTTGAATTAAGAACTAGTGTATCTTTCATTTGCTGTTCAACATGTATTTTTTAGTAAAGTTTATGATGAGTTCTTTGGTCAGATTAGGTGAGTGTCCAAAATAGCTCCGGACAATTTGGTGAATCAATGCTACATATTCACAATGTATAACCACGGTTTGCAGCTCGAAATATGTACATTTTCGAACAAAACATAAGTGTATTGTGATTAATTTTATATCTTTTGCTGGTTTTTGCGATCGCTACCTTTTGCTGCTGATAAATGCATTTGTGTGTTTGGCTATTGTGGTAAGCTAATATAATGCTATATTKTGTTTTCGCTGTAAAACACTTAAAAAAAATCTGAAATATTGGCTGGATTCACAAGATGTTCATTTGCTGTACACCATTTTGTACACCATTTGTATTTTTCATARATGTTTTATGATGAGTATTTAGGTATTTCACGTTGCTCTCTGTAATTATTCTGGCTGCTTTGGTGATATTTTTGATGGTAGCTGCAATGTAAAACTATGATTTATACCTCAAATACGCACATTTTTGAACAAAACATTTGAACAAAACATAAATTTATTGTATAACATGTTATAAGACTGTCATCTGATGAAGTTGTTTCTTGGTTAGTGACTAATTATATCTCTATTTGGTCGGTTTTGTGATAGCTACCTATGCGGTAGAAAAATGGTGAAAATATGCGGTTGAGTCTTTTGCTATTGTGGTTAGCTAATAGAAATACATAGTGTTTTCGCTGTAAAACATTTTAAAAATCGGAAATGATGGCTGGATTCACAAGATGTTTATCTTTCATTTGCTGTATTGGACTTGTGATTTCATGAAAATTATATTATATGATATCCCTGTCGCGCTAGGCTATGCTAGTCAGCTTTTTTGATGAGGATGCTCCCGGATCCGGGATGGGTAGCAATGAAAGGTTAAGTTAAAATAAGTGTTCATTCAGTATTGTTGTATTTGTCATTATTACAAATACATGAATTTTGAAATCGGCCGATTAATCGGTATCAGCCCTCCAATAATCGGTATCGGCGTTGAAAAATCATAATCGGTCGACCTCTAGTACAGGTGCATCAAAGCGGGGACCGAGAGACTGAAAAACAGCTTCCATCTCAAGGCCATCTGACTGTTAAACAGCCATCACTAACATTGAGGGGCTGCTGCCAACATACTGACTCAACTCCAGCCACTTTAATAATGAAAAAATTATGTAATAAATCTATCACTAGCCACTTTAAACAATGCCACTTCATATAATGTTTTCATACCCTACAGTACTCATCTCATATGTATATACTGTACTCTATACCATCTACTGCATCTTGCCTATGCCGTTCGGCCATCACTCATTCATATATTTTTATGTACATATTCTTATTCATTCCTTTACACTTGTGTGTATAAGGTAGTTGTGAAATTGTTCGGTTAGATTACTTGTTAGATATAACTGCATGGTCAGAACTAGAAGCACAAGCATTTTGCTACACTCGAATTAACATCTGCTAACCATGTGTATGTGACAAATACAATTTGATTTTATTTGTAACTTGCCATTTGCACAGTCAGTATTCCAAAACAAAATTGATTTGAGCATTAAACCTGTAGTGTGAACAAAGCTTTAGGACATATAAATCATGCTGGAGTTTACACTTTGCTAGACCAGTCCTTGTGCTATCCCCCAGTCTGCGTTCCATTGATCTATTAGTGCATCCATACTCGTAATCCATTTTTAGGGGTGAATAAATGATATGAGGCACATATAAAGGATGGAAAATGTACCTATAACTAATTAAAGTAATTGATATAGAAGTCATGGAGTTACACTACTACCGGGGGTATTTTCATCATGGTTTTAAATTGTTTAATACATTTTATCACCCAGTACATAATGAAATTGTAAATTCACAAATGTAATTTCACTTCTATCAGACCAGTATGTCTCAGAGTAAGGCAAGGACATATTTTGATCAGTATTATTATTCAATACATTATGTACATACATTTGGGGTCACTTGTGAATAAATCACCCTCACAAATGAAGCTTTTGCTAATCTCTGTGCAGCATGACACCGCGGTTACCTTAACTTCCTCTCCCAGTAAAAGGTGGAAAAGAAAACGGGTTCTGTGCTCAGCGATATTGTTTTGCTTCACTGCCTCTTTCTCCATTTACTAATAATTACCAATGCGGTCCTTCCAATTACTCAGCTCAAACAAACATTTTCTGCAATCCACATACTCATTATGCAGATGACAGGAAAAAAACTTCAGACCTGCTGCTTACTCCAATTAAAATCCTTTGGCCAGGGCAATGCAGAGCCAAAGAAATTAGCATGACAACATTTATTTTATAGCTTCACTTGAAACTGAACTGAACTAATACCAGTAACCAAACAGAAGTGGTTTGAATAGAGAGGTCTAGGTAAAAAAAWWAATAATAATCTTTGTCAAAAAGAAATGGCTTTGTCTTAGTTATATTAACCAACATTCTCTCATTGACAGTATATGGACTGTTTTGTCTTTGAACACCCACCTTTTATTTAGGAGCTAATGCTGTTGTTTTACAATATTATTCAAATCCAACATCCAATTGGTAAACTATGTAAAACAAACCATGATTTCAATGTCATTGTACAGTATTGACGTAATTTATAGAATCGGCAGGTAAAGGTGCTCTCAAGCGGCTAGATGTTCTTTACCATATGGCCATCAGATTTTACACCAATGCTCCTTATAGGACACATCACTGAACTCCTCAGTAAACTGATAACCTGTCGCAAGACCCACTGGTTGATGCTTATTCATAAAACCCTCTGGCCTCACTCCCCCCTATCCGAGATACCTACTGCAGCCCTCATCCTCCACACATACACACACACACAACACCCGTTCTGCCAGTCACATTCTGTTAAAGGTGCCCAAAGCACACACATCCCTGGGTCGCTCCTCTTTTCAGTTCGCTGCAGCTAGAACGAGCTACAAAAAAACACTCAAACTGGACAGTTTTATGTCCATCTCYTYATTCAAAGAAACAATCATGGACACTTACTGACAGTTGTGTCTGCTTCGTGTGATGTATTGTTGTCTCTACCTTCTTGCCCTTTGTGCTGTTGCCTGTGCCCAATAATGTTGGACCATGTTTTTTGCTGCTACCATGTTGTGTTTCTACTGTATTATTGTCATGTGTTGCTACCATCCTGTGTTGTCATGTGTTGCTGCCATGCTGTGTTGTCGTCTTAGGTCTCTCTTTATGTAGTGTTGTGATGTGTCTCTTGTCGTGATGAGTGTTTTGTCCTATATTTTGATTATTAATCCCAGCCCCCGTCCCCGCAGGAGGCCTTTGGCCTTTTGGTAGGCCGTCATTGTAAATAAGAATTTGTTCTTAACTGACTTGCCTAGTTAAATAAAGTTTAAATAAAAATATATAAATAAATTGACCACACCATGTTAAACCTTTACACTCATGGGAATTGGCCTATATGGATAAAGCTAAATGTAAATGTTTCTTACATAAGAAATAGGAAAAGCATTTACTGTACTTTCCACYGCATTTGTTGAGAACAACATTTGAAAATACTCCGGACACATTCAGTAACACAAGAATGTTCCTGGAAAACGTTCGTGCAACATAAGACAAAAATATGACAAGGACTAACTGGTGTCTTCAAGTGGCCGCACACCTCTCCAAAGTGTACACGGTTCCTAAGTAATTTCAATGCAGTCTTCAACTACAGTGTTTTTTTTTAGCTTTTCTAGCTGTGCCGTTGAGGAACTAGCAAGCACACTTGTTTTGGCATTTCTGCCAAAAAGCACGTTTTGATTAAAAAAATATTTATATTTTTTAATTTAAAAAAAAACTTTCCAATGCCTCTCCTGTGAAGTAGTGACATGTGACATATGCATATCTTCTTGAAACGGGTCACAATTTAAGTGGGTCATTCATTGACTGAAGAGTATCAGGCTGTCTGTTCATAAAGGGGGTTTCCAACAGCACCATCCTTCCGCTTTAGGTTAAAACATGGCTGCAGTTTGGCTGAAAAATGTATCACTGGTGCTAACTGATGGTATTAACCGGAATTTGTATGTTACATTTTATTTATCTGCCTCAAGGAGGATCCACCCATCAACTACGCCTTGGGGATTGTGACTTTATGATCCAGATTCAGAGCATTGATACGTAAGTATGAACATAGGTATTGAGTAACAATGCATCCTCATCTTTGTCTTTACTCTAGATATCCAATTGACTGAATTCACTCTCAGGGAATACCAGGCCTAGAGTACCAGGCCATGAAATGGTGTTGTTCATTTTGTATTGTTTTCTTTTTGATTGGTCAGGAAACATATTATGATGCAGCTTCTGGGTCTGGGCTGGAGAATAAAGACAGTGGCACGCACCACACCACGTGATACCCAAAAGCCAACCAAGTCCACCTATCAAAATAGTCCAATGGCTCAACGAAGTTCCCATTCAGCTGTTGAGCAACTGTCAGGCGATGAATGCAGAGAGGCACCATCTTTGCTGAAGCATACGACTGATGAGGCACTGTTCAAAGAGAAGATGAAGGCGACGTTCCAATGGAGACAGGAGATGGATCATGATCCATCCACAGATTCCTTGACATTTCAGGCTTGGTAAGATTGTATGAATAGAGTTAATCATGTTGAAGTAAAAAAAAWTCCCAAAACCACGGTCATCGCAGACTGCAAAACCCTTCCCTCCAGTGAACTTCTGGAAGACTTCCTCTCATCTGTGCAGCAGGAATATAATTATGATTGTATGCGTGCCGAACTCGTATATCTTCTGTGGAATTACCAATATCTTTTCTAACTTGAATATACAACGTTTAAGTCGTATTAACATGGCATGTGATCTTTTATTGTATAAAAAAAAAAAGTAGGATTGGAGAGTGACTTGGCAGCCATTTTGTTATTCCTGCATCTCCTACCCCCAACCTCAAAAGGCCCAAAAACTACAAAGACTCATACCTCTCAAGCTGCTGACCATCTGGTTAGATTTCTGAAGGTATGTTGTCATCTTTGTGCCCGTCTCCTTTCCCTAGAAGAGTACTTGTTAAAGATATACACAGCTCCTGTCTGCCCCTCCCCAGATATATTATTTCTGTCAGTGTCACATATGGTATTAGAGGCGTAGCCAAATTCAAATACAGGCCTCTTCCCATGTAAATAGGACAAGAATCCAAGAATCCAAAACCAACTGGCATGGTCACTCAAACTCTGACCGCATATTTGAGTGCAGTGTGAGAGAAAATACTGAACAAAAATATGCATGCAATATGCACCAAATTCAACTATTTTACTGAGTTACAGTTCATATAAGGAAATCAGTCAATTGAAATAATTTCATTAGGCCCTAATCTATGGATTTCATATGACTGGCCAGGGGCGCAGCCATGGGTGGGCCTGAGCGGGCATAGGCCCACCCACTGGGGAGCCAGGCCCAGCCAATCAGAATTAGTATTTCTCCACAGTTATATCAGCTGTCCGGGTGGCTGATCTCAGACGATCCTGCAGGTCGTTACACGTGGTCTGGGGTTGTGATGCCGGTTGGCAGTGCAGCCAAATTCTCTAAAATGACATGAGGCGGCTTATGGTAGAGAAATTAACAAAATTCTCTGGCAACAGCTCTGGTGGACATTTGTGCAGTCAGCATGCCAATTGCACGCTCCCTCAACTTGAGAGATCTGTGGCTTTGTGTTCTGTGACCAAACTGCTTAGTTTAGAGTGGTCTTTTATTACCCCCAGCACAAGGTGCACCTGTGTAATGATCATGTTTAATCAGCTTCTTGATATGCGACACCTGTCAGGTCGATGGATTATCTTGGCAAAGGAGAAATGCTCACTAACAGGGAGGTAAACAAATGTGTGCATACAATTTGAGAGAAATATGGAACATTTCTGGGATCTTCTATTTCAGTTCATGAAACATGGGACCAACACTTTACATGTTGCATTCATATTTTTGTTCAGTTTTAAATGAAAATTATTCCAAATCTAAAAGCAAAATTTTAACCAGAGGGCGACCTCAGATCATGGGCAAAGGCTGCATTTGACCGTTGCACTTGAATCATTCCCACGGTGAATGGCTAGGCCCACTACGTTATGAAACCACACATTATTGCAGATACTTTGATATTATCGGCCGCAATTGATATGGTGAAAACAATGTGTGGGGAGGCAGAGGCACAGAAACTCACATCAATACCTTTGTCAGATAACACTGTTGAACTAATAATGTATTCTATTGCTAGCAATCAAGAGGAAACTCTGACTGAATAACTCAAAAACTCCCCAGCTTCGCTCTCCACATGTCCTTTAGCTTTGAGGGCCGAGATGCCCAAGCATTGACTCTATACATGTCGGGGGTGCTATTCACGAGGACATATTGTTCTGTCTCTCGATGCCTGAGCATGAAACGGCACAGGGGATGTTCAGTGTGCTGCGTGGCTATATTGACGAAAAACAGATTCCATATGGGATCGAATGGTGGGCTTTTGCACAGATGGGGCTCCATCTATGGTGAGACGGCACTCTAGTTATGAATTTGTCTCCCTCAGCCATATGGACAAATTGTATGAAACACCGAGAGCAACTGGAGGCAAAAGAGCTGAGCACAGAACTCTGAGATATACTGCAGCAGGTAACTTCGATTGTAACCTACATCAAACGACATCCACTGTGCGCACGCCTGTTCGCAAACTAGGTGGAGATATGGGATCAGAGCATGACAATGTTCTATTTCACACCGAGGCTTGGTGGTTATCAAGGGGGAGTTTTGGAAAGATTTTTTCGCACGGAGAGAGGAACTGTTGTCATTCACAATGGATGTAAAAAAAAAAACAGACATGGTTGACTTTCTTTGTAAAGAACATATTTGGGAAACTGAACAAACCGAACACAAGCATGCAGGGGAAATACAAAAACATTCTACAGATGAGTGACCGAACAGCGGATTCAGAGGAAAAAATTATTATTGAAGAGAAAGTATTTCAAAAGCGAACCACGCCCCTTCCCTCAGCTGTGCACGTTTCTAAAAGAAAACAGCATCAGTCAGTGTACCACACGAGTGATGACTGCTCACCTCAAACGCTTGGAAGAGCACTTTGAGACCTACTTCCCAATCCGATTGACTGTGATCCTGGCTCAGTTGACATGCCGGTAAACTGAAATCGAACAGCCGACCGAGCTGCAGTGTGACCGAATGCCGCAGACAACGCATTCACGGGTTACTACGAAGGAGTTTTGGTTCCTGCYGTCTCCCTCTGAGCATTAACGCAGCGTTCTAATCAACTGGGAAATCTCAGACTTCCTACTTCAGTGCGTTCAAGACAACTGGTAACTCTGAAAAAAACGAGCTCCGACTGGGAAAAATAGTTTCGAACGGTCATCCAACTCAGAATTACAACTCAGGAACTCGGGCCTCTATCTTGACCGCCAACTTTCTGACCTGAAGATCATTTACATCATGATTTGACTTCGTATTTTTCCAAGTTCCTAGTTGTCTTGAAAGCACCATAAAACTCATAGTACCCTTCGCCAGCTCATATCTGTGTGAAGCTGGATTTAGTGCTCTCGTCTGAATTAAAACAAATTATCGATCCAGGTTGGATGTGACAGCAGAGATGAGGTCCGCACTGTCGACCACGCCCCCCTGACTTTGAGAAACTTTGACGCGAAATGCATCACGCAGACCCATCTCACTAGTGGTGGTGAGATTTTGGTATTTGGTATTTTATTAGTATCCCCAATGCTGCTGCTTTTGCAACAGCTCCTCTTCCCGGGGTCCACACAAAACATGAAACATAATATAGAATGACATAATACAGAACATCGATAGACACGAACAGTTCCAAGGGAAAACATTTTTCAAAGGCACACGTAGCCAACATATCAATGCACACACACAAGCTATCGAGGTCAAATAGTGGAGAGGCGTTGTGCCGTGAGGTGTTGTTTTATCAGTTTTTTTAAACCAGGTTTGCTGTTTATTTGAGAAATATGAGATGGAAGGAGGTTCCATGCAATAAGGGCTCTATATAATACTGTACGCTTTCTTGAATTTGTTCTGGATTTGGGGACTATGAAAAGACCCCTGGTGGCATGTCTGGTGGGATAAGTGTGTGTGTCAGAGCTGTGTGTAAGTTGACTATGCAAACAATTTGGGATTTTCAACACATTAATGTTTATTATAAAATGAAGAAGTGATGCAGTCAGTCTCTCCTCAACTCTTAGCCAATACAGACAGGCATGCATAGGATTTATATCAGCCCTCTGATTACAATGAGGAGCAGAACGTGCCGCTCTGTTCTGGGCCAGCTGCAGCTTAACTGGGTCTTTCCTTGCAGCACTGGACCACACGATTGGACGATAATCAAGATTAGACACAACTAGAGCCTGCAGGACTTGCTTTTTGGCGTGTGGTGTCAAAAAAGCACTGCATCTTTTTATTACGGCCAGACCTCTCCCCATCTTTACAACCATTGAATCTATATGTTTTGACCATGACAGTTTRCAATCTAAGAGATAAGAGACATTATGTCAGACTAATTTGCAATTGACTGGCATAGCCCCACATTAAAAGTATGTGATGGTGAGTTGAGAAGGCAAATCAGAAATTCTGTTAGAATTCTTTTCAATTGACTGCCACAGCCCTCACAAAAAAAGGAAACATTGGCTGTTAATTACATAATTTGCTTTACATTATTGGGGTCACGATAATTTTCAGATATCAAAATGGGGTCGTACTGTACAGTGAAATCATTAAAAGTTCATTCCAGTGTGTAGTGAAATTCAAATCAAATTGTATGTTATTAGTCACATGCGCCGAACATAACAGGTGTAGATCTTACAATGAAGTGATAGTTCACCCCACAGAAGATTGAGTATATATATATATATACTGTAATATATTCTACTTTTCTTTACTGTACTCTAACCTACTAAAGGTGGCAGATAGCCCAGCATTTAGAGAGTTGGGCCAGTAACCGAAATAACACATTTCGTTGAACCTATCAGGTGTATGTCACAATAAAACTACAGGACCAAATCTGACCAAATCGTGGATGTCTATGTTTGGGCCGAATGAAGGCCGGTGACCGCCACAATGTCTGTGGACTTTGAAATAAAGGCCAGGACAGAGTGACCAAATTTCAAAGTCCATGGACGTCCTGTGTTGGTCGGTTACATGGAAAGAGAGTGGCTTCATGGCTAGGTGTCAGTAAGAGCTGGGAGAGGTGACATTCATTGGAGAGAGAGAGGAGAGAGGAGGGGTTGTCCAGACTTTTCACACTCTTGCTTTGACCACCGGACGACAGAAAGAGAAAGATAACAGCCCCGAACCTAACAGTACGCCAGTGGAAGGGAGGACAGTAGCAAGTGACCCAACTGTGGTTTGCGACTACTATGATTTCCCGTTGTAGCCAATTCAATTGCAGAAATACAGTTACCGATTTTTCGGGAATCACTTAATAATTTATAAAACAAAAACGATATAATAAAAAAAAAAAACACTATAACTAATTGATCATGTTGGTCTACCTTTATTCGTTACTTCTGTGAACTTTCATTATCCTACCTGTGAAAATGTCTTGGTAACAGGCAATGTTTCCTAAACTTACAGAAGGCAGAAAAATGGATCCAAAAATAAACATGTGTTGATAATAGTTGGCAGGGGTCTTTAATTCAACATGATTGTGTTATGATGCATTTCTAATACTTGTCCTGCTAGATGTTTTCTAAGACCCATTTTCCATCTGTTTGACAAGAAATCAAAGCCTTTGCTTATTATACATTCTTTGGATGRAAAATAGTTGAACATGTATACATGGCTTAAAAATATATTGCGTATTACCCTTCATTTGATACCCAATTTGACATGCTCCTATGAACTTCAACCGTTGGTGCTCGTGGGTCTTTTTACGTGGAAATGACCTAACGCGTGGCTCTCGTGTCTCTCTCTCGTCCCTCTGCAGCAGATTATAGTGAGCAATATGCTTGGAATCACATTGAATCGTAAATTAAGAGACTTCAAAACATCTTATCGATGACCCAAGACCAGCTCAGTCGCTGAGTTAAGTCATTTAATTTCCAATATGTCCCCCTAACTGCCCTGAATGCCTCTGTTGATTCTACAGCTACTGTATGCAATAATCATGTGCCTATGAACCAGAAAAGTGCTATAAATAATCCACATTAACATGTAGCCTAATAAACAAGGTTCATGAAATCAATAATTTCCTAGTAACAGATGACATTTCGTATTCTGACTATCTCTGAAACTCACTTAGATAATCTCTTAGTTGATACAGTGGTAGCAATACATGGTTATAATGTCTATATATTAAGAACCACATTCGTGTAAAGCTTAGAGAGGATCTCATGTTAAATATTGTTGAAGTAATATGGCTACAGGTAATGAGGAGCAACCAGACGCTGCACTTGACACATTTATGACATTGCTTATTGCAGTTACTAATAAGCATGCACTCATTAAGAAAATAACTGTAGAAACTGATCATCTCCTTGGATTGATGAGGAATTGAAAAATGGTATGGTTGAGAGGGATGAGGCGAAATGAATGGCAAATAAGTCTGGCAGCACAACCGATTGGCAAACTTACTGCAAATTGAGAAATCAAATGAATAACTGAATAAGAGATAAATGACATAAAGAATGATAGTAAAAAGCTTTGGAGCACCTTAAATGAAATTTTTGGGCAAAAAGGCTTATTTTGTACATAATGTTGCTGTCTTTTATGATCAAAAAGAGCTTCTGGACATCAGAAAAGCGATTACTCACCTTGAATTGGACAAATATTATTTTTTTAATGAGTCGGATGGAAGGGATTTACTCCAGACACCCGAACAGGTCCTCATCCCCATCATTCGCAGGAGAAAGGAGAAAGAGACAGAGGTTTCACGGAAGGAGATTGGGGTGCCTTGTCAGGATCCGGCGACCAGTGCCATCGGTACAATTGGCCAATGTACAATCGCTGGACAATAGAGTGGATGAACAAAAAACACAAATATCCTACCAACGGGACATTAAAAACTGTAATATCTTATGTTTCACCGAGTTGTGGCTGAATGACCACATGAAAAACATACAGCTGGCGGGTTATACACTGTATAGGCAGGTTAGAACAGCAGCCTCTGGTGAGACATGGTGTGGCGGTCTATGTATAGTTGTAAACAACAGCTGGTGCACGATATCTAAGGAACTCTTAAGGTTTTGCTCGCCTGAAGTAGAGTATCTCATGATAAGCTGCAGACCACACAATCTACCTAGAGAGTTTTCATCTATATTCTTCGTAGCTGTCTCTTTACCACCACAAACCGATGCTGGCACTAAGACCACACTCAATGAGCTGTATACGGCCATAAGTACACAGGAAAACGCTCAACCAGAGGCGGCGCTCCTAGTGGCCTGGGACTTTAATGAAGGGAAACTTAAATCCGTTTTAACTMATTTCTACCAGCATGTTAAAAGTGAAACCAGTGGGGGAAAAAAATTCTAGACCACCTTTACTCCACACACAGAGACGCGTACAAAGCAATCCATCGCATACCATTTGGCAAATCTGACCATAAATCTATCCTCCTGATTCCTGCTTACAAACAGGAAGCACCAGTGACTCAGTCAATAAAAAAGTGGTAAGATGAAGCAGATGCTAAGCTACAGGACTGTTTGGCTAGCACAGACTGGACTATGTTCCGGGATTCTTCCGATGGCATTGAGGAGTACACCACATCAGTCACTGGCTTCATCAATAAGTGCATCGATGATGTCGTCCCCACAGTGACTGTACGTACATACCCCAACCAGAAGCCATGGATTACAGGCAACATCCGCACTGAGCTAAAGGGTAGAGCTGCCGTCGTCAAGGAGCAGGACTCTAACCCAGAAGATTTTAAGAAATCCCGCTATGCCCTCCGATGAACCATCAAACAGGCAAAGCATCAATACAGGATTAAGACCGAATCATACTACACTGGCTCCGACGCTTGTCGGATGTGGCAGGGCTTACAAACTATTACAGACTACAAAGGGAAGCACAGCCGAGAGCTGCCCAGTGACACGAAACATGTATGAGAGCATAAGCTGTTCCGGATGACTGTGTGATCACGCTCTCCACAGCCAATGTGAGTAAGACTTTTAAACAGGTCAACAGTCACAAGGCCACAGGGCCAGACGGATTACCAGGACGTGTGCTCTGAGTATTCGCTGACCAACTGGCAACCAACAGTTTCAACTTCTCCCTGTCTGAGTCTGTAATACCAACATGTTTCTAGCAGACCACCATAGTCCCTGTGCCCAAGAACACTAAGGTAACCTGCCTAAATGACTACTGACCCATAGCACTACTGTCTGCAGCCATGAAGTGCTTTGAAAGGTTGGTCATGGGTCACAACACCATTATCCCAGAAACCCTAGACCCACTCCAATTTGCATACCACCCCAACAGATCCACAGATGATGCAATCTCTATTGCACTTCACACTGCCCTTTCACACCTGGACAAAAGGAACATCTATGTTCCCCACGGGGGGAACCAGGGGGGGACCAGGATGAATATGTATGAACTTTCCAATTTGTAAGTCGCTCTGGATAAGAGCGTCTGCTAAATGACTTAAATGTAAAAATGTAAATGTATGTGAGAATGCTATTCATTGACTACAGCTCAGCGTTCAACACCATAGCGCCTTCAAAGCTCATCACTAAGCTAAGGACCCTGGGACTAAACACCTCCCTCTGCAACTAGATCATGGACTTCCTGACGGGCCTCCCCCAGGTGGAAAGGGTAGGTAACAACACATCTGCCACGCTGATCCTCAACACGGGGGCGCTTCGGGGAAGCATGCACAGTCCCCTCCTGTAGTCCCTGTTCAGTCATGACTGCACGACCAGGCACGACTCAAACACCATCATTAAGTTTGCTGATGACACAACAGTGGTAGGCCTGATCACCGACAGTGACGAGACAGCCTATAGGGAGGAGGTCAGAGACCTAGCYGTGTGGTGCAAGGACAACAACCTCTCCCTCAACGTGATCAAGACAAAAGAGATGATTGTGGACTAMTCTGAAAGGAGGACCGAGCACGCCCCCATTCTCATCGACAGGGCTGTAGTGGAGCAGGTTGAGAGCTTCAAGTCCCTCGGCGTCCACATCACCAACATAYTAACATGGTCCAAGCACACCAAGACAGTTGTGAAGAGGGCACAACAAAATTATTCAAAACTATTCCCCCTAAGGAGACTGAAAAGATTTGGCATGGGTCCTAAGATCCTCAAAATGGTTCTACAGCTGCACCATCGGGAGTATCCTGACGGGTTGCATCACTGCCTGGTACAGCAACTGCTCAGCTTCTGACCGCAAGGCACTACAGAGGGTACATCACTGGGGCCAAGCTTCCTGCCATCCAGGACCTCTATACGAGCCGGTGTCAGAGGAAGACCCTAAAAATGGTCAAACTCCGGTACCGGAGCGCCAAGTATAGGTCCAAGAGGCTTCGAAAAAGCTTCTACCCCCAAGCCATAAGCCTCCTGAACATCTAATCAAATGGCTACCCAGACTATTTGCATTTCCCCCCCCCCTTTTATCCTGATGCCACTCTCTGTTATCATCTATACATAGTCACTTTAATAACTCTACCTCCATGTACATAATACCTCAATTACCTCGACTAACTGGTGCCCCTGCACATTGACTCTGTACTGGTACACCCTGTATATAGCCTCGGTATTGTTATTTTACTGCTGCTCTTTAGTTATGTTACTTTTATTCATTTCGTTTTTTTTTYCTGAAAACTGCATTGTTGGTTAAGGGCCTGTAAGTAAGCATTTCACTGTAAGRTCTACACCTGTTGTATTCGGCACATGTGACAAATAACATTTGATTTGATTGGAAGAGGTAAAAAAAAGTATTGTTGTCTATCAACAATTACAAGCCACTCAGGTCTGGAGCGAAGCAAAAGTAAATTCACTACCCAAGAATAGTAAAGCCCCCTTTATTGTCTCAAATCGCCGAACAATCAGCCTGTTACCAACCCTTAGTAAACTTCTGGAAAAAATKGTGTTTGACCAGATACAATGCTATTTTACAGTAAAGAAATTGACAAGACTTTCAGCACGCTTATAGGGAAGGACATTCAACAAGCACAGCACTTAGACACATGACTGATGATTGGCTGAGAGGAATAAAAGCATTGTGGGGGCTGTTTTGTTAGACTTCAGTGCAGCTTTTGACATTATCGATCATAGTCTGCTGCTGGGAAAATATATGTGTTATGGCTTTACACCCCCTGCTATATTGTGGATAAAGAGTTCTGTCTAACAGAACACAGAGGGTGTACTTGGAAGCCTAGCCAACATAATCCAGTTAGAATCAGGAATTCCCCAGTGCAGCTGTCTAGGCCCCTTACTTTTTTCAATCTTTACTAACGACATGCCACTGGCTTTGTATGCGGATTACTCAACACTATACACGTCAGCWACTACAGTGACTGAAATGACTGAAACACTTAACAAAGAGCTGCAGTTCATTTCAGAATGTGTGTCGAGGAATAAGTTAGTCCTAAATAATTTTAAAACTAAAAGCACTGTATTTGGGGCAAATTATTCACTAAACCCTCAACCTCAACTAAATCTTGTAATGAATAATGTGGAAATAGAGCAAGTTGAGGTGACTAAACTGCTTGGAGTTACCCTGGATTGTAAACTGTCATGGTCAAAACATATTGATACAACAGTAGCTAAGATGGKGAGAAGTCTGTCCATAATAAAGCGCTGCTCTGCCTTTTTAACAGCACTATCAACAAGGCAGGTCCTACAGGCCCTAGTTTTGTCGCACCTGGACTACTGTTTAATCGTGTGGTCAGGTGCCACAAAGAGGGATTCAGGAACTTTACAACAGGCTCAGAACAGGGCAACATGGCTAGCCTTTAAATGTACATGGAGAGCTAATATGAATAATATGCATGTCAATCTCTCATAGCTGAAAGTGGAGGAGAGATTGACCTCTTGTTTTTCTAAGAAGTGTTGACAAGCTGAATGCACCGAGCTGTCTGCTTAAACTACTAGCACACAGCTCGGACACCCATGCATACCCCACAAGACGTGCCACCAGAGGTCTCTTCACAATCCCCAAGTCCAGAACAGACTATAGGAGGCGTCACAGTACTACAAAGAGCTATACCACATCAGGTAACTGATGCAAGCAGTAGAATCAAAAATACACTTTATGGAACAGCAGATATTGCGAAGAGACACACACAGGTACACTATTGTTATTATACATTCTGTATTGTAGATATGTAATAATGTTATATGATGTACTGTTTTATCTTTTGTGTGATGTCATTTTATTTACAGATAAGTTGACTGAGAACACATTCTCATTTACAGCAACAACCTGGGGAGGTAGTTACAGGGATGAATGAGCCAATTGTAAACTGGGGATGATTCAATAACCAAGAATTTGGCCAGGACACCAGGGTTAACATCCCTACTCTTACAATAAGTGCCATGGGATCTTTTAGTGACAAAAGAGAGTCACCTGTTTAACTTCCCATCCAAAAGATGGCACCCTACACAGGTCAWTGTCCCCAATCTTTTCCCTGTGGGATTGTGATTTTTTTTTTAGACCAGAGGAAAGGGTGCATCCTACTGGCCCACCAACATCACTTCCAGCAGCATCTGGTCTCCCATTGAGGGACTGACCAGGACCAACCCTGCTTAGCTTCAGAAGCAAGCCAGCAGTGGGATGCAGGGTTGTATGCTGCTAGCAAAGTGCCTTAATGCGTTTGGACCACAGGAAGAGTAGCAGCTGCCATAGCCGCAGCTAATGGGGATCCCAAATAAATACAAATACATTAAAATCTCTGCCAATAACAGCTAGTTTTCAGGTCACATCTCGACAACGACCAGACAGCCCCAGCAAAAAGGGACTGTCTGGGACTGTCCCATTTTCGGACTGTCTTTTGTGGGACTGTCTTTTTTTGCTTTCTTTCTTTTCAACCATTTTAATGGAAAACTATTACATTAACTAGGTTTCCATCCAGTTGGCGACAGATTTGCATGCAAATATTCTAAAATACGGATAAAATCAAGATGTTTCCATCAAATTCCATATCTTTATGTACATATTCTTTATCCCTTTACACTTGTGTGTGTGTGTAAGGTAGTAGTTGTGGAATTGTTAGGTTAGATTACTGTTGGTTATTACTGCATTGTCGGAACTAGAAGCACAAGCATTTCGCTACACTCGCATTAACATCTGCTAACCATGTGTATGTGACTAATAAAATTTGATTTGATTTGATTTGATTTGAAATTTACTTGCTATAGATAAAAGGCTGCTCGTGATGATGTAGTGCACATAAAAATACATTTTGCGGTTAAATTCTCACACACAGTATAAAAAAATACAAGTTAAATGGGTTTCTATCGCATTTTCAACTCTACTGATGGTTTTCTCACAAAAAAATGTGTGTTATATGCCCAATCTGGTATTGGCACATGCGCTCTAGCCAACAGCGCTATCTGCTCGCTATTGGCTAGAGCGCATGTATAGCCAACTCAAAAATATAGCCTACTCATCAATGAGATTATTAAGGACAAAAGAGCAAGATTTTTTTTTTCTTCCCCCAAACGGCAGCCAATTATCAATTATCATGTCACCAGAATAAGACCCTTGACTTTTATTGGAAAGGAGCATCAARCTCATCATCTTACACTTTCACCACCCTGTGAAGTTCATCGTAACTTATTTCATCTGTAGCCTAATAAACTGCATGCTTTCCCGACGAGTCGTAGTGGGAAGACCACACACCATGTCATCGCGCGACTCCAASTTTACTTCCATATGATGGTCATTATATTAATATTTGCGCACGACACCAACATGTCTAGCATRATTCATTTTACCGACACAACAAGATCCCACCTTGTCTAGTGTATTGTGATTCGTCGACATTTGGAAAGTTTCCATCAGGCCTGACATTACATTTTTGGTCCGACATGTACTTTACTCGCATAAAATGGTTGGATGGAAACCTGGTTATTAAGTAACTTTAATTGTTACCCAAAACATTTTTGATTTTGAGAAACGGTTGCACTGGGTATTTAAGGGGCATATACTGTACGCTTACCAGGACCCGCTTGTTACTGAATCAAATCTATGCAGTTCTTTTATACCAACACTAGTGATGGGGGAGAAAAAATGTAAATCGATACAGTAGAGTATTGCGATATTAGTTTGGACTTTTCTATATCGATGCTCTGACTCCAAGTATTCATTCTAAGAAAGAAAACACGGTAGGTAACGTTAGCTAGTGCTAGTCAGCAGTACCTGCGCCAAAAACTCTTATTTCTCAACCTATAGCTTGTTCTCCATCTTCTTTTAAAAAGGTTTTTTTTTTATTCCATGACTGATTAAAACTCATTAAATCTGGTCTCTCGTCCCTGTGCAGGAGTAATATGTTTGGAACATCGAATCGCAATACATATCATATCGGCACGTAAGTACCGTGACAATATCGTATCACGAGGTMCTTGCCATTTCTCACCCCAAACTGACACATAAAAGTATTTGCCTTGTTTATCCTTAACTAAAGACAACTGTCCCTGTATGACACAAACGTATGGCTGGATTTTATTCAAAGACAAGAAAATCTGTCCCAGAAGAGACAGAAATCCCTCTGGATCATATTCAACAGAGTATAAAGGGCATTGCTGAGGCGACCATGTGTCAACACTTGCTGGTAATAGGCTGTCTCATTGCTCCTGAGGTAAAGTGAAGCACCTGTCTGATATATTAATCCCAAAGGATCAAATCAATGTTAACCTGAAGTACCTTAGGCCGAGACCATGTTAACACATTGAAGATGATCATACAACTCAGAATCTGCAAGGAAGTTACCAGCAGTAGTAGTAGGTTTACTATGCCTTGAGAGATTTCCACACGATGACTCATTCATTCTCTCTATTCATTCTTGTACTGTTAACATAATCTCATCAAACATAATCGAAACAATCCCTTGAAATAGTATTTGACCCACTAGGTTGCAGGACAACTGATGCTATTCACTGAACAGCACTTCATTCAAGATTGTGAGGCTACTTAACCAATATCTGCATTGAAAAAATGCATTGATGCATTTATGTGAAAGAAACTGATTTATGCCGAATTGATATAGCTGTGGTAGCCTAGATAAATAAAAACATGTATTTTAATTTTATAAGGGCTCCTATTTCGGTTCACTAAGGGCCTGAGCTTCAATGCTGAGGTGGCGTCAAACATTAATGACACAGGTTTTGTCYGTAACCCAAGGTTCAGCATAGAAAGAGCCTCAACTGAGAAGCCAAATATGAAATTATGCAATGGTGGCATGACTAAATACACTATATATAAAAAAGTATGTGGACACCCCTTCAAATTAATGAATTTGGCTATTTCAGCAACACCTGTTGCTGACAGGTGTATAGAATCGAGCACACAGCAAAGCAATCTCCATAGACAAATATTGGCAGTAGAATGGCCTTACTGAAGAGCTCAGTGACTTTCAACGTGGCACCTTTTCAACAAGTCAGTTTGTCACATTTCGTTACATTTCTTGCACAGCGGTCTAAAGCACTGCATCGCAGACCCGAGGTTCGTTCCCAGGCTGTGTCGCAGCCGGCCGCAACCGGGAGACCCATGAGGCGGCGCACAATTGGCCCAGCGTCGTCCGGGTTAGGGGAGGGTTTGGCCGTCCGGGATCTCCTTGTCCCATCATGCTCTAGCGTCTTTATTTTTCGGTGAACTGCCGAAATGCAAAAACACTACCATTTTCCGAGTCAATCTGCAAAATTCGAGAATCAGCGTTTAGCCCACTCTTAGAGATAGYAGGGTKAGACACCTTCAAAAAGATAGCCCGTTAATATGAAATGGCAGTAAAATGCATCAATGATGGCATTTTTGTCCGTAATCGGGCCAGAGTGTGAATTCATTTGTTGGGGCAGAGAGTAGGAAGTGCAACCCTTCAGAGATTTGACAGATACCCCTTACAATCAGAAAGAGTGGTTACATACAGTGGTTGCTCCACTAAAAGTTTTGTGATTATGCTGCGGGACTTAGGAGGTAATTTGTGGTTCAGTACGGTACCCTGCGTCACCACTTCATTGCTCYAGACCAGCACAAGGGGGAGTTAGAGCACTGATTATGCTTTTGGGTCCTACTGTTTCTCTAACTGGGCGACATAAACCTAAATAGAAACTCATAATTGTGCACGACTTCAGTATTACTTAGTAAAACTGTTGTTACACTAAGATTTTTATTACATGGGAAAGTCATATAGCCCGGCACCTACATAAACCTGAGTGACTCACTCATTCATGGCTTTGGATCAAAAAAAATAAGTACCAACATTCTTTCTGATAGTCTTTAATAAATAAATGTTTTGGTTATCCTGACCTGGAAACCATGTATTGCAATTATTTTGCTCTTACTGTAGTACTGTAGTCCACTCCCGAACAGTCATGTTGTACAGCGCCTGAGTGGCGCAAAGGTCTAAGACACTGCATAGCAGTTGCTACAGATGTTGGTTCAATGCCGGTCTCGACTGGGAGACACATGATATGACTGTATGTTTTTGGTTTCTCTCAGTCTAAAAACAGAAATAAATAATTGGAAATAACAAACTGGCTTTATTTACTTTATTTATGTCTTACCCCATGTTCAAGAATGGCCTTTTTCCTCGCTCATTTTACGTTATTTGAAAACAAATCATCTCCAAAAGAGTTATTGTTTTTAAACAAAGCGATTATTAATTTAGAATTATATAAAAGCCCCTTGGATATTCTCACAGATGTATTATTAACCCTGTTATTAGCAGGACAATATATATACAGTGGGGAGAACAAGTATTTGATACACTGCCGATTTTGCAGGTTTTCCTACTTACAAAGCATGTAGAGGTCTGTAATTTTTATCATAGGTACACTTCAACTGTGAGAGACGGAATCTAAAACAAAAATCCAGAAAATCACATTGTATGATTTTTAAATAATTAATTTGCATTTTATTGCATGACATAAGTATTTGATCACCTACCAACCAGTAAGAATTCCGGCTCTCACAGACCCCTGTTAGTTTTCTTTAAAAGCCCCTCCTGTTCTCCACTCATTACCTGTATTAACTGCACCTGTTGAACTCGTTACCTGTATGAAAGACACCTGTCCACACACTCAATCAAACAGATTCCAACCTCTCCACAATGGCCAAGACCAGAGAGCTGTGTAAGGACATCAGGGATAAAATTGTAGACCTGCACAAGGCTGGATGGGCTACAGGACAATAGGCAAGCAGCTTGGTGAGAAGGAAACAACTGTTGGCCAATTATTAGAAAATGGAAGAAGTTCAAGATGACGGTCAATCACCCTCGGTCTGGGGCTCCATGCAAGATTTCACCTCGTGGGGCATCAATGTCATGAGAAGGTGAGGGATCAGCCCAGAACTACACGGCAGGACCTGGTCAATGACCTGAAGAGAGCTGGGACCACAGTCTCAAAGAAAACATTAGTAACACACTACGCCGTCATGGATTAAAATCCTGCAGCGCACGCAAGGTCCCCTGCTTAAGCCAGTGCATGTCCAGGCCTGTCTGAAGTTTGCCAATGACCATCTGGATGATCCAGAGAGGAATGGAGAAGGTCATGTGGTCTGATGAGACAAAAATAGAGCTTTTTGGTCTAACTCCACTCGCCGTGTTTGGAGGAAGAAGAAGTATGAGTACAACCCCAAAACACCATCCCAACCGTGAAGCATGGAGGTGAAACATCATTCTTTGGGATGCTTTTCTGCAAAGGGGACAGGACGACTGCACCGTATTGAGGGGAGGATGGATGGGCCATGTATCGCGAGATCTTGGCCAACAACCTCCTTCCCTCAGTAAGAGCATTGAAGATGGGTCGTGGCTGGGTCTTCCAGCATGACAACGACACGAAGCACACAGCCATGGCAACAAGGAGTGGCTCCGTAAGAAGCATCTCAAGGTCCTGGAGTGGCCTAGCCAGTCTCCAGACCTTAACCCAATAGAAAATCTTTGAGGGAGCTGAAAGTCCGTATTGCCAGCGACAGCCCCGAAACCTGAAGGATCTGGAGAAGAATCTGTAGGAGGATGGCCCAAAATCCCTGCTGCAGTGTGTGCAAACCTAGTCAAGAACTACAGGAAACGTATATCTCTGTAAATGCAACAAAGTTTCTGTACCAAATATTAAGTACTGCTTTTCTGATGTATCAAATACTTATGTCATGCAATAAAATGCAAATTAATTACTTAAAAATCATACAATGTGATTTTCTGGATTTTTGTTTTAGATTCCGTCTCTCATAGTTGAAGTGTACCTATGATAAAAATTACAGACCTCTACATGCTTTGTAAGTAGGAAAACCTGCAAAATCGGCAGTGTATCAAATACTTGTTCTCCCCACTGTATATATATTTATTTTTACCTTTATTTAACTAGGCAAGTCAGTTAAGAACAAATTCTTATTTTCAATGACAGCCTAGGAACAATGGGTTAACTGCCTTGTTCAGGGGCAGAACAGATTTTTACCTTGTCAGCTTGGGGATTCGATCTTGCAACCTTTCGGTTWCTAGTCCAACGCTCTAACCACTAGRMTACCTGCCACCCCAATATATTGGTCATATTGGTCATGGCTCCCGAGTGGCGCACAATGGGATTGCCTTGCAGTTCTCCAGCTATATCCACTGAAAGCGCGCGAGATTCAAGGCATGAGGGCATGGGGCACGGGATGTGCCGCAGAGCCGCGCACAGAAGACCCCCACCCCACCACACTGGGTAGCACAGAGCAACACTTTAAGGGGCATTGCACTAATAATGGCGCTGACTAGGGAAATGTTCCCGCTGTTCTTAGTGCCAGTCTGCACGGTCAAACTAAAACAATGTAACTAATAATGGCATCTTTATGCTTTCGTCAATAAAATAATGATAAAAATACTCTTTCAAAATGCTGTTTATTTAGAWAYGGATCCATAACGAATTACTATGGGAATAAATATCACTGAATTACAGAAATATTGGAACAAAGTTGTCTAATGAAGGTAAACAAATTGTTGCTTACTGGAAAATACTCTTTCAAGCATACACAGCCACATTGTAGAGCGCCATTATGGCTTTTAGCAGGTAGCTGGACAATAGACTTCCATAGAAGGAGGGTAGGGGGAGAATTCTATCGTCAAATATAGTCGTCAAATATACAGCCAACCTTAGTTAGGTTGGCTGTATCACAACCGRCTGTGATTGGTTGCAATATCAGTTTAATCCACCAGAAAAGGCAAAACAAATAATACAACAAAAAGTATCACTTTGTATCATATCCGACTGTGATTGGGAGTTTCTCTCCCTCTAAAAACAGAAATAAATGTTTAGGCCTTTACAAATATTATTTTGGCCATTATTCAGATTACAAATCGCTCACTTTAGTTTTTAGTTTTTTACGAAATAATATATAAACGATATTTTGGAGGTTATCAAGTCGATGGCACAGTCATATAGCCCGGCACCTACATAAAGCGGAATGACTCACTCATTCATGGCTTTGGATCAAAATAAATAAGTACCAACATTCTGTCTGATAGTCTTWAATAAATACATGTTTYGSTTATCCTGACCTGGAAACCATGTACAGTATTATAATAGCCCATTATGGGCTATTAGCATTACAATTTACCTTTACCCATCACCTCTCTATATTTTGATACTTTGTGGATGGGGGCTCCCTCAGTGCAAAATGCGTTGCTACAGATGCAGCTTCGATACCCGTGCCGGCTGCCASCGGGAGACCCATGAGGCGGCTTTTGGTTTTAATGTAGAATCTAGCACTAACTTGCATTAACGGTACCAGTGGTTGGCACTTAAATAACGTGCCATAGAATTCTGCGGAACCATGCAAGCTGTGCCGCAGTACACTGCAACTTTTAAAAGACAAACCACTGTACCTCATGAAGCTGGTTGAGAAAATGCCAAGACTGTCATAAAAGGCAAAGGGTGGCTACTTTGGAGAATCTCAAACATAAAATATATTTTGATTTTTTTGTAATGCTTTTTTTGGTTACTACATCATTCCATATGTGTTAATACATAGTTTTATGTATTCACTATTATTCTACAATGTAGAAAATAGTCAAATAAAGAAAAACCCTTGAATGAGTAGGTGTGTACAAACTTTTGACTGGTACTGTATATCAATACTTTAGCCTAGACCAATTTATTTGAAGCCAAAATTCATGCAATTATCTAATTTAACTGTTCAAATAAAATCTGCACTCCAACATTTAGACATTAAAGTAACTGTGCAGTGAAAATCTCACTTTTAAAAGTTATTATATTCCGTTAACTCATACCGAAATAATGTTGTTGACTCGTTTTAAACTCGTATTTGTGGCCAAAGCATACATTGGAGATATAACCCCACTTCAGACTTGTCAAACAGACCATTTAAAGCTGCAAAATGTCACTTTTTGGACGATCCTTCYAAAAGGCACATAGAAATGTGAGGCTTAGATTTTCATTGAAAGCAAGTCTAATAAACAGTAGGTCTGTTCTTTGTGCTCTATTTCTAAGTTTCATTTAGCATCTTTTACTTTTGGTTTTCAATACCAGCTTCAAACAGCTGAAAATACAATATTTTTGGTTATGGAAAATATATTTCACAGCAGTTGAGATGGTACAATGATTCTCTACACGCTTGTTTTGTCATATACACAGAAATTAGGTGAACTATTCGAATGTTAGTACCCAGGAAATGGCGGAGCAATTTCTGCATAGTGCATCTTTAAAAAAATATATACTTTCAATTACCTAATAGGAGTATAATGTTATACTCCTGAGGAGGATGAGCTGGCCAATCAGCAGTCTACATACATAAATATCTTTATGACTGGTATACGCCCACACCATTCTGTTGTTGGGGTACGCCCACACCATTCCATTGTTGGGGTACACCCACACCATTCCATTGTTGGGGTACACCCACACCATTCTACATGCCAACCCAGAAAAGCTGTTTAACATACTTGGATTACCATTTCTTGGAAGGAAAAACTATTTTCCTCATATTGTAAGTAATTAGAGGGCAAATTTCATAGAAGTCTAGAAACACTGGACATTTACTTTCAGGATAATTTTGGGAAAAAACTTGATTTTGCATGCTCAGGTTGACTTTACCACGGAATCGCCCTTAAAGTATTGTAAAGTTTGGCATGTTTGCTTTCTACTTCACTCATGTCAACATATCCTATCTACGACCACAAGCCGCCTGACTAGATACACTGCTTTTTTTTTGCCTAATGGTTCTAAACAGTTCGAAGACCCGTGATCGCTTTAGCCTTAAAACCTGATATTGCAGCTGTAATTATTTTGTGTCAAGTTTTATTTTAGTCATTTAGCAGACGCTCTTATCCAGAGCAACTTACAATAGCAATTAGGGTAAAGTTACCTAGTCAGCTCAGGGATTCGAAACCAGCAACATTTCGGTAACTGGCCCAACGCTGTTAACTGCTAGGCTACCTTCCACCACAGACTTTTCACTGAAATACACAAACAATCCTTTGAGATGTTCTCTTATAGAAACATTGCAATTATGGGGGTGCTGCCACAGAACTCAGCTGGGTGCCAGTAAAATCTTCATTTTTAGCTATTTTGAAATTATTTACTTGCATTTTCAATGGCTATTAGGCCTACTTAATGGTTACATATAACTTGTGTATAAAAGCCACAGCTGAACCCCCCTTTCAACCTGGTTCCACGAGGGACCGCATGAAAAGGTAATGATTCTTCAAACCAAAGTACTACTTGATTCAAAGACCTCCCTGTAGTATAAATGAATAACTCATGAAATAAGTGCACTCAAAACAACAATAGGCATTTGACACAGAGTGATACATGGTTATAAATGACACAGAGTGAAATAAAGGTTAAATAAAATAATAAGCCTTTGATTTATCTACCGGTGATAGTCTTCCGGATCCTGTAATGAGGTGGGGAAATGTACTTGTTTGTGAGGTGACAAAGCAAGCATCAAGTATGCTTAGCCACTCAGGACATACTGCACTACCTTGCCACCTTGCTAACTGAAGTTCATCAATAGTTAAGATTATCATACGCAAATGGCTGCCAGTGTAATGAATCGAAACGAATAAATTTACTGTAGCCATCCTTCCTTGGGTAACAATAGATAACACTAGCAAGCCGAGGCTTGCTGATTTGGAGCATTCAGAGAGCAGCTGTAGGCTTGTTACAGTAAAGTATATTTCAGCTTAGCTGGGAAATCCTCTTAAGCTGATGCCATTTTTCTTCACATTTTACAGGCCTATACTGTATTTCATCTTGTTCATCATTTGTAAATGGTTGATATAAACGAACTGTTCATCGTGAACACTAAAGTCAACAGTGAATTATTACACAGTGCTATACGCCGGCACCTCAGTAGATGTAGGCCTAGACAAATCATTTGATGTACAGTACATAGTGTGGTCCTTTGTAGCTCAGTTGGTAGAGCATGGTGCATGTAATGCCATGTTATTGGGTTTGATTCGCGTAACCACCCTTAGGTAAAATGCACGCATGGATAAATGTATAGATAAATGCATCCGCTAAAAAGCAAATATTATAGATATTGGTCATTGCAATCTTTCAACTGTAAAGATGGAGGGAGTGATGAACCATAATACGTGCATGAAATCATCTCTTTAAAAAAACTAGGTCAAAATAAGCATGCTTATTGCAAGGTATGTCCCAGTTTTAGTAAGCATTTGGGACATGAAGATTATGAAATGGAGAGCAATATTGTTTTGACAGCAACATTGATCCCATTAAACCCGTAGAGGAAATGGCATGTTGGAGGCCGTTTAATCAGCAGCGACAGTTTCAGATGTGTCCCCCGATGTGTCATTCGAGGCTAAAGCAGGTCACCTCCCACGGGGGCATCATGCACCCATTATTTTAGAGGGGGCACAAAGTACGTGAGGTTTAATTCAGAGAATTTTGCATTTTTCATCCACCTGAAACAGTTTTTCCTTCAATCTAGAGCCAAAATCATTATGCCTAATTTTATGTACAAACAAATAGTATATTTTTCTGAATAGGTCACATAAGCACACATCCTTACCCTGGTKGGGTTTCCCAAAAGCATCATAGCACTAAGATCATCTTAATTCCATTGAAACTAAATGGACGAAAGATGATCTTAGTGCTACGATGCTTTTGGGAAACCCAGCCCTGTCCAATTGTAATTTTAATGAATGATGCACATTCATGCACAATGATTTTACTGCCACACTGGTATAGTAGCATAACCCAAGATTTAAAGCAATTTTAGTATTTTCTAAAGTCTAGCAACCTAAGATAGTTAGACAATCTACTCTAACTTGATTGATAGCCTGAAATGGCTTGGTAGCTAGTCATGAGATTGTGAACCTATCTAGCTGGTTAGCTAAAGTCTACTTAATAAAATTGCTATGTCGCTAGTATTATAGAGAAACAAGAAAGCATTTTATTTGTATTTATTCATCAAAAAGGAATCAATAGGCTACAACTTGATCAAATTCATTTACAAACATACCTCCTGGGAGTCCAGCCTATCATTGGCAGCTAAAATCACTCTCTCCTCCTCCACTTTCTGCACACATTAAAGTATCTAGCATCCAGCCTAGCATATCTTTGCTCCGTGGTGCACCTTGGAAGGAATCACTTACTACTGAGAAAATAAAAATATTTGTATAAATAATTATAAAACATGGGTTTAAAAAGGAAGTTTAGTAATTATTTTAACATCTGAAAAAATTATAATATATGTGTATAATATATGTGATCGTCTGCCTCGATTCAGTCTTATGTATCAAAATTAGATTTTGATTTCCAATTTTTACATGGATAAAAGAGACTCAGAGCTAGAAAATTGTATGTCATCCACTACAATGGGAAAGTAATTCTGCTTTGAAAGTTGATAAACTTGTAACCCCACTTTTGAGAAAATGGCATCGTTCACACCCTCTTACGCCTTAGCCCCACCCATCTCTTTAATGATTCACATGTGAGGCCATGTGGTCAACTTGTCAACTAATCATCAAGCCCTCAATGAGTTGAATGAGGTGTGTTTGTCAAGGGCTACAATGAAACGGTGTACTGTTGGGGGTACTTGAGGACCAGGGTTGGGAAACACTGACCTACAACATGGTCAAGTAAGTTAATGTTTGCAACATTTTTGGACTACTAAACAACTACTGATTTAGAACCACGGAGAGTTACCTTAAGTTGCAAAGAAAACAGGCGCTGCCTCCACTATTCCAGCACCATTTACACTTCAAAATTTCAACATCATCTAGTCACCTAYGCTTAGTCTAATACATTGACAACTAAAAGATACCAAAAACGATTTAGTCCAATCACCGTAAGTTAAATATGCTGTACTTGTCCATGGTACTGATTTCTGTATGTGTGTGCGTGCGTGCGTGCAAGTAGAAAAAAGCATGTTGACTAACCTTATTTGTAGATAAACGCCAATGACATCCTCTTTCATGTTGCCTAAATGGTCTTTGACTATGTCATACAGTACATGCTTTTAGGTTTTGTTGTACTAGGGTATCTGGCTATAATGCTTGCTAGCTAGTCTAACTTCTTTTCATGGGCCAGCTAGTTAACATTAGCCTACTACATCTAGCTACTTCCATCCTCTCAGACCAGGGGCACAATGTATGAATTAGTGGTAGATCAGAATTGCCGTTATAATCATTTGCCAGTACGGAGAATTAAGTAAAATCACAATTCCAAATCCCTATCTCAAAATCACAATTCCAAATCCCTATCTYSACCAATGGATAATTTAGGAAAGGGATGATTTTAGCTAGCTAGGCCAGCCACCAGAGGACAATGACAGCCCCAGATGCAACAATTMAAGTTTTTTTCTGTCGATGACGTTTGACTTCTGGTGTGATTGGTGTGAAGCCAAATCCAAACTGGCTTCCCTTGACACTTTTTTTGATGCGCCAGGACCATTCACAGCTGAGTGGCTAAGGCCAAATGCTCGCTGGCTTCCCTTGCATTCAGTGCTAGGGGCGGCAACAAAATCATGCTCTTTATGACCAGAAAGCATCAGATAGATGGGTTACACATACAGAGACAGAGACCCGCTGTTTCGCTTGCTCGGATGCTTTTTCTGGTGAGAAACATTCAGGCTCTTGCGAATTGAAGGAAATGTATGAAACACATAGAGACGAAAGCCAAATTATTTGGTACTTTTTTTTCTTGGTAAAATTCTTGTGGAAGCCTGACTTCCCTTGGCATCCATGAATAGATGTCATGCCACTGCGTCCAACCGGCCTCACAACGGCAGACCACGTGTAACCACGCAAGCACAGGACCGCCACATCTGGTTTCTTCACCTACAGAATCGCCTGAGACCAGCCACCCAGACAGCTGATGGAACTGTGGGTTTGCACAACCCAATAATTTCTGCAAAACTGTCAGAAACGTCTGGACCTGACTGCAGTTCGGAGTCATAACGGACTTCAGTGGGCAAATGCTCACCTTTCTATGGCTACTGGCACACTGGAGAAGTGTGCTCTTCACGAATGAATCCTGGTTTCAGCTGTACATGTATGGCATCATGTGGTTTGCTGATGTCATCGTTGTGAACAGAGTGGCCCATGGTGGTGGTGGGGTTATGGTATGGGCAGGCATAAGCTATGGACAATGAACACAATTGTATTTTATAAACGACAACTTGAATGCACAGAGACACCGTGACGAGATCCTGAGGCCCATTGTCGTGCCATTTATACCCAGCCATCATCTCATGTTTCAGTATGATAATGACCGGCCCCATGTCGCAAGCATCGGTACTCAATTCCTAGAAGCTGAAAATGTCCCAGTTGGCCTGCACTGGGACCTGCACACTCACCAGACATGTCACACATTGAGCATGTTTGGGATGCTCTGCATCGACATGTACGAGAGGGTGTTCCAGTTCCCACCAATATCCAGCAAACTTCACACAGCCACTGAAGAGGAGTGGGACAACATTCCACGGGCCACAATCAACTCTATGTGAAGGAGATGTGTCGTGCTGCATGAGGTAAATTGTGGTCACACCAGAGACTGACTGGTTTTCTGAAATCCATAGATTAGGGCCTAATGAATTCATTTAAATTGACTGATTTCCTTATGAACTGTAACTCAGTAAAATCTTTGAAATTGTTGCATGTTTATTTTTGTTCAGTGTAATAATATAATTAAACWGTTTTTTTCATGTAATAAAAAAAATATAGAGGGAGCATGTGCCCCCTATGGGCATGACACCTCTGCCTCCCCATGTACGTCTGAGGATTCAGATACATGTGGCAGGTGGTAGACAGACCACAGAGCATCGCGACCTAGCCTAAACACAGGTTCTTCCATAGGAGAGCCACACAGGCACCTGAAATGCCCTCTGATCAAAATTAGAAGGGCCTCATAATATGCTTCTAAGTGGAAACACAAACAGCTATTTTTAACTTTGTGGGAGTCTCAGGCTACATCATATAAACTATAAAAATGCCCTACATGCATCTGAATATATTTTTAACTGATTAAGAAGTTGCAAACTGAAGAGGCTACATAGCCAGAATATTCATTTGTTCTTCGCTTAGGCCTACCTTTGGCATCTGTGTTGGCATCTGTGTTGGGGACACAGGCATTCACGCTGGATGCCTGCCCTCGCATAAGCTCGATTGGCAAATGCCAAGATCTTTCCACGAGCCACAATAACAGATTTCATTTGTCGCGGAAACACCTCTGTAGGGACTGGTATAGGACATGCCTGRAAAACAGTGCTGTGAAATAGGTTACAATGTAGGAAAGATACGTTTAGTTTGCGACGATTCGGTGCGATTCAGTTTAATTAGAGAACAAAATCGGTGCGATTTCGTTCGATGCGACATGATTTAATGCACCAACATATGTCGCATAAACATACATTTAAATCTGCTGCTGATGGAGCGCATGAACTGGKCCTCTGAGTTTGATCTGTCTGAGCTGAACAGATCACGCTGGATTCAGATGTTAACAGAATGTGTAACTTAGCCTAAATTAACTTAACAAAAATGATCGTTCAAGTAAGAATAAGGCAGGTCTGATGCTGAAAAAAAYGAGGAAATGATTGCATACTTCACCAATATTTTAATTTTAGCAAACAAAGTAGTGTGTAGTTCCAGTAGTTAGCTACATCGCTACATGGCAATTAACTACTGTTAACACTACCGATATTTGAATTTAGTTTAACTACGCCCAAGATGTAATGCAAAATGTAGGTAAATTACTAGTTAAACTACATGTAATTCACTACTCCCCAACACTGGTATGTACATGATGTATGTCTATGGTGTGTATTATGCAGACACCTGATCTGAGCCATAAAGGAGACTAGGCATCTACCACCCCGCTACCACTATCAGACTGGGAGGGGGGGGTAATGTAGCCTGTTTTTCGTTCCCCCCACTTTGGTTCTGAAACCACCTTCATCCACTAATTAACTTGAGTGGCTGCCATGGAGACAACAAAAAAACATGATTTGGGGGATTTTCATGAACTGTAATCCATAGAATAGTCATTTGGAGGAAGGAGTTGACCTATATTTGGCATAAGTATAAAAAAGCATAACTGAGAAATAATTGATCAAAGTTGGCATATGTATGACATTTTGGCCTTACCCAGGCCTCCTTTAAGATTCCATAGTGACTCATCTGTAAGTGCTACAAAGCAAACATTGGTGTCTTATGAAGCTTTACTCCTTGCTCTGTAATATGAGTAGTATGTTGATTTCAATAGAAACATTTGTTTACATTAATTTATGAATATAGATAAATAWAAACATGAATATTGAAAGTATTMTTTTTTGKKTTTTGGCATTTWTTTTTATTTTTTTATTGTGGAACAAAATATACTCTACGTGCCTATCAAAGTCCCAGAGTGGAATCTCTGCTACTTTTAGAGTTATTATCCAGTTCGTAAGCGTTACCAACAGAGTGAATGTAACAATTTATTCAAAATGATCACCTCTGATGGTGATTTGCAGGATGTGCAAGTACAAGTAAAAGGAGGGCTGTGATTGGTTACATTGCCTACTATGCCAATTTCTATATATAAAATAGGCCATAACTTAGAATTGGCTGAGATCCCACTCGGGAACATTGGTATGCCCTTAGAGTACATTATGTTGAACAATATATTGAACAATTTGCCAAATCCAAAATGTTATATATTCAATATTCAAGTTTATATTTTTCAATATGAATAAATGAATGTAAAACTATTTTTTATTGTAATCAAAATACTACTCATATTACAGAGCAAGTGGTAAAGCTTCATATGATAAATGTTTTCCTTGTAGCATGTACAGATGAAACATTATGGAGTCTTAAAGGACACTTGGGTAAGGCCAACATTTTATAAATATGCCAACTTTGATTCATTATTTCTCAATTATACATTTAGAAAAGTAAAATACAATAGAAGTCGGAGGTTTACATACACCTTAGCCAAATACATTTAAACTCAGTTTCACAATTCCTGACATTTAATCCTAGTAAAATTCAGTTTTAGGTCAGTTAGGATCACCACTTTATTTTAAGAATGTGAAATGTCAGAATAATAAGAGAGAGAATGATTTATTTCAGCATTTATTTATTTCATCACATTCCCCGTGGAACAAAAGTTGACATACACTCAATTAGTATTTGGTAGCATTGCCTTTAAATTGTCTAACTTGGGTCAAACGTTTTGGGTAGCCTTCCACAATAAGTTGGGTGAATTTTGTCCCATTCCTCCTGACGGAGCTGGTGTAACTGAGTCAGATTGTAGGCCTCCTTGCTCGCACAATTTCTTTCAGTTCTGCCCACAAATGTTCTAAAGGATTGAGGTCAGGGCTTTGTGATGGCCACTCCAATACCTTGATTTTGTTGTCCTTAAGCCATTTTGCCAAAACTTTGGAAGTATGCTTGGGGTCATTGTCCATTTGGAAGACCCATTTGGACCAAGCTTTAACTTCCTGACCGATGTCTTCAGATGTTGCTTCAATATATCCACATCATTTTCCTACCTCATGATGCCATCTATTTTGTGACATGATATTGCCACCCCCGTGCTTCACGGTTGGGATGGTGTTTGTCGGCTTGCAAGCCTCCCCCTTTTTCCTCCAAACATAACGATGGTCATTATGGCCAAACAGTTCTATTTTTGTTTCATCAGACCACAGGACATTTCTACAAAAAGTACGATCTTTGTCCCCATGTGCAGTTGCAAACCGTAGTCTGGCTTTTTTTATGGCGGTTTTGGAGCAGTGGCTTCTTCCTTGCTGAGCAGCCTTTCAGGTTATGTCAATATAGGACTTGTTTTACTGTGGATATAGATACTKTTGTGCCTGTTTCCTCCAGCATCTTCACAAGGTCCTTTGCTGTTGTTCTGGGATTGATTTTCACTTTTCACACCAAAGTACATTCTTCTCTAGGAGACAGAACGCGTCTTCTTCCTGAGCGGTATGACAGCTGCGTGGTCCCATGGTGTTTATGCTTGCGTACTATTGTTTGTACAGATGAACGTGGTACCTTCAGGCGTTTGGAAATTGCTCCCAAGGATGAACCAGACTTGTGGAGGTCTACAATTTTTTTTCTGAGGTCTTGGCTGAGGTCTTCCCCATGATGTCTAGCAAAGAGGCACTGAGTTTGAAGGTAGGCCTTGAAATACATCCACAGGTACACCTCCAATTGACTCAAATGATGTCAACTAGCCTATCAGAACCTTCTAAAGCCATGATATCATTTTCTGGAATTTTCCAAGCTGTTTAAAAGGCACAGTCAACTTAGTGTATGTAAAACTTCTGACCCACTGGAATTGTGATACAGTGAAATAATCTGACTGTAAACAATTGTTGGAAAAATTACTTGTCATGCATAAAGTAGATGTCCTAACCGACTTGCCAAAACTATAGTTTGTTAACAAGACATTTGTGGAGTGGTTGAAAAACGAGTTTTAATGACTCCAACCTGTATGTAAACTTCAGACTTCAACTGTATATCTCAGCAATTGGTCCTCCAAAGGACTGTTCTATTCTAATAAAATCCCCAAAATGATGGTCTTTTTTTGTCTGAGTTTTGTGAGGAATCACTGGTTCAGAAACCCCTTTGAATGCAAAATGCACCAGATACATGAAACTATGCAGTCATGCATGGCATAAAACCAACAATAACTGATTCAGAATACAAGGCCCCTTGTTAATGACGGAAAAGGACCCCATTAGGAAAATGGCAAAGTTTTTAGGTCATTAAAAAAGATTAAAGGTCCAATGCATTCGATTTTAATCGCAATATCAAATTATCTGGGTAACAAATAAGTATCCTGTTTTCAATTAAAATGGTCAAAAAGAAACAAAAATAGCTTCTTTGCTATTAGAAATTAGAAATTTCTCAAGCAATAATTTTGCTAGGACTGTCTGGGAATGGGAAAACGATCTGTTATAGGCAGAAAGATTTGGTACGCTTTCTTATTGGTCTATTAACAAAATTTACCAAAAACTCCATCCCACCAAAACAGACTGAAATTCCAGGCGGTCGTTTCAAACAGCTCTTACACTTAAAAGGGCATTATCATAATTTTCACAATATTATCCCAACCTCATTGTGTGGAAAAATATATAACACCTAGGAAAGTCAAGTGTTGACTGCACTGGGCCTTTAAAAGGAAGATGATGCACATGCGGACAATTCCTTTAGTTCTAAGAGCCCTAGCCATTTAATTGATATGGACCCRTTGTCCAACATAAATCAGGGAGGCAGGGGGAACACAGAAGGCCACAGTAATGCAGCATTAAGAATTGAAGAAGAGGGAGAAAATAATGAACACATGACAGAGTGAACGTTCCTCTTGGGAGCTATTCCATAATCCAGAGGCGATGACTAATTGCATGCTTCTGGGTTTGTCACCATTTGAGAACGCGCACCATTTTCTTCCTGCAATCAGCTTCAGGAGAATGGAAGAAATTGCCTTATAATAGTCTATGGTCTGGAAAAAGAGGGCCAGCGACCTCGGACAGTTATGGTTGCAGTCTCTAGCTACATAGTTATGTTTGAAGCCTTCCTGAAAACAAAAGGCCCCACTGTACTGGAAAAGTCCAATCCGAGCTTCATTCGGATTTCGAAAAACAGTCAGTTTTCTGAATACCCCTTATCGCAGTGCAAATATCAACACATCCAGTCATCCTGGTGATAACGATAAGCTGCAATTAGATGCAAGGCAGAGAGGCAAGTAGAGCAGCTTAAGAGCTTTCCAGTATCCATTAGTTTAACAGAGTTGAACAGAGTGAAATTATAACTCCACACAGACTGCATACACACAGAAAATGCATTGAGTTTCAAATCAGAAATATAGGTTATTTTGCCTATAATTGGCATTGTGAAATGACCTCTTAATTCATTTCAAAAACCCCGCCAAGGACCTTCAAAATGGTCCCCATATCCATTGCCATGCGTTCCAGTCTGTCTGAGCTGCACAGAGTCAATGACCCGGTTGTGGAGTGGTAAACTTGTTTGTTGAGCTGATTCATACCACAGGGATAATCTCTAGCCCAATGAACCATTGGGATTCAGGCACAGCTTCTGCCACTGATCACAAGCAACCCAGATTGACACCAGGGAATTAGACTCCTCTCTAGAGAGATCGTCTGAGGTGTAAGTCGGTTTGACATGACAGCCGTCGGGCATGCAGAGAATAGGGCAAAAATAGTGCAATCCATCATCGCTGTTGCTAAGGTAATTTTGTGATGAGCGCCATCAACTATTAATCACAAAATAACTAACAATATCTCATCACTGCTGTTCACAGGCCAAGCCAGACAACCAGATGCAATTCAGCTTTTTTAATTCAATACATAAAACCTACAACAAAATGCATAAGTTATATCACTTAAATGAAATAGTTCTTCGTATTCAGGTCCGCACCTTCTCTTTAAAGGCCCAGTACTGTCAAAAATATGATTTTCTTTTGTGGAAATGTGAAAATTATGATAATATACTTTCAGTGTAAGAGCTGTTCGAAAAGACCGCCTGAAATTTCAGCATCTTTTGGTGGGACGGAGTTTTGGCCTGCCTGGTGAATTATACTGAAAAATATATATAAAACGCAACATGTAAAGCTTTGGTCCCATGTTTCATCAACCAAAATAAAATATCCCCGAAATGTTCCATACGAACAAAAGGCTTATTTCTCTCAAATTTGAAGGACAAATTATTTTACATCCTTGTTAGTGAGCATTTCTCCTTTGCCAAGACAATTCATCCACCTGACAGGTGTGGCATATCAAGAAGATGATTAAACAGCATGATCATTACACAGGTGCACCTTGTGCTGGGGTAACAAAAGGCCACTCTAAAATGTGCAATTTTGTCACAAAACATAATGCCACAAATATGCCACCTCCAACGTCATTTTAGAAAATTTGGCAGTACGTCCAACCACCCTCACAACCGCAAACCACATGTAACCACGCCAGCCAGGACATCCTCATCGGAAAAAAGAAACGTCCTCACAGTCAACTGCGCTTATTTTCAGCAAACTTAACATGTGCAAATATTTGTATAAACATAACAAGATTCAACAACAGACATAAACTGAACAAATTCAAAAGACAAGTGAATAACATAAATTGAATAAAGTTTCCCTGAACAAAGGGGGGGTCAAAATCAAAAGTAACAGTCAGTATATGGTGTGGCCATCAGCTGCATTAAGTACTGCAGTGCATCTCCACCTCATGAACTGCACCAGATTTGCCAGTTCTTGCTGTGAGATATTACCCCACTCTTCCACCAAGGCACCTGCAAGTTCCTAGACATTTCTGGGGGGAATGGCACTAACCCTCATCCTCCAATCCAATAAGTCCCAGACGTGATCAATGGGATTGAGATCCAGGCTCTTCGCTGGCCATGGCAGAACACTGACATTCCAGTTTTGCAGGAAATCACGCACAGAACAAGCAGTATGGCTGGTGGCATTGTTATGCTGGAGGGTCATGTCAGCATGAGCCTGCAGGAAGGGTACCACATGAGGGAGGAGAATGTCTTCCCTGTAACGTACAGCATTGAGATTGCCTGCATTGACAACAAGCTTAGCCCGATGATGCTGTGACACAGCCCCAAACCATGACGGACTCTCCACCTCCAAATCCCGCTCCAGAGTACAGGCCTCTGTGTAACGTTCATTCCTTCGACAATAAACGCGAATCCGACCATCACCCCTGGTGAGACAAGACCGTGACTCGTCAGGGAAGAGCACTTTTTGCCAGTCCTGTCTGGTCCAGCGACGGTGGGTTTGTGCCCATAGGCGACGTTGTTGCTGGTGATGTCTGGTGAGGACCCGCCTTACAACAGGCCTACAAGCCCTCAGTCCAGTCTCTATCAGCCTATTGCGGACAGTCTGAGCACTGATGGAGGGATTGTGCGTTCCTGGTGTAACTCGGGCAGTTGTTGCCATCCTGTACCTGTCCCACAGGTGTGATGTTCGGATGTACCGATCCTGTGCAGGTGTTTTTACACCTGGTCTGCCACTGCGAGGATGATCAGCTGTCCGTTCTGTCTCCCTGTAGCGCTGTCTTAGGCGGACATGGCAATTTATTGCCCTGGCCACATATGCAGTCCTCATGCCTCCTTGCAGCATGCCTAAGGCACGTTCACGCAGATGAGCAGGGACCCTGGGCATCTTTCTTTTGGTGTTTTTCAGAGTCAGTAGAAAGGGCTCTTTAGTGTCCTACGTTTTCATAACTGTGACCTTAATTGCGTACTGTCTGTGAGCTGTTAGTGTCTTAACGACCGTTCCACAGGTGCATGTTCATTAATTGTTTATGGTTCACTGAACAACCATGGGAAACAGTGTTTAAACCCTTTACAATGAAGATCTGTGAAGTTACTTGGATTTTCACAAATAATTTTTGAAAGATAGGGTCGTGAAAAAGAGACATTTCCCGGCAGCTGATGAAACTGAGGAGTATTTCTGTCTGTGGGGAAAAACTCATTCTGATTGGCTGGGACTGGCTCCCTAGTGGGCCCTCCCAGGCCCACCCACCCATGTCCAGTCATGTGAAATCCATAGATTAGAGACAAATGTATTTATTTCAATTGACTGATTGTCACATTTATATTTTTGTTCAGTATAGAATGCGGAGACAGGACAGTACAGGTGCGTCAAAGCTGGGACCGAGAGTGAAAAACAGCTTCTATGTCCAGCCCATCAGACGGTTAAATAGTCACTACCAGCCGGTCTCCGCCCAGTACCCTGCCCTGAACTTAGTCACTGATACTAGCTGACTACCACCCGGTACTCTATCCTGCTGCCCTATGTACATAGTCATTCATCACTGGTCACTTTTTAATGTTTACATACTGTTTTACCCATTTCATATGTATATACTGTATTCTAGTCAAGGCTAATCCTAGATAACACTGCTGCACACACATTTCCTATTCATATACTGGCCACACTGTCTATATATACAGACACACACACACACAGTACCAATCAAAAGTTTGGACACACCTACTCGTTCAAGGGTTTTTCTTTATTTTTACTATTTTCTACATTTAAGAATAAGTTTGATGTCTTCACTATATGAAATCACACAAGTAGTTACCCAAAAAAGTGTCAAACAAAATATTTTAGATTCTTCAAAGTAGCCACCCTTTGCCTTGATGACAGCTTTACACACTCTTGGCATTCTCTCAACCAGATATAGATATAGATATATTTCTATAACCGGTAAGAAATGTCTAATTAGCGGTGAGGACTAGTAGCGTTTCAATCGTTGACGTCACTTGCTCTTAAGACCTTGAAGTAGTTGTTTCGAGGGTGACTGTTGTCGATGTGTGCAGCGGGTCCCTGGTTCAAGTCCAGTTTGGGGCGAGGAGAGGGACGGAAGCAATACAGTTACATTGGTGCCGTGACCCTGACCACTGCGGAGAAGGAGTTCAAAGGGAGGTGATTGTAACCGGTGTGAAATGGCTAGTTAGCGGTGCGCGCTAGTAGTGTTTCAATTGGTGTCGTCACTTGCTCTGAGACCTTGAAGTAGTTGTTTCCTTTGCTCTACAAAGACCGCAACTTTTGTGGAGCGATAGGTAACAATGCTTCAAGGGTGACTGTTGTCTATGTTTGTTGTGTGTGCAGAAGGTCCTTGGTTCAAGCCCAGGTTGGGGCGAGGGACGGAAGCAATACTGATATATATATATATATATATTTCGGACTCTGGCATTGATCGTTCTGATACTTCTCAATTTCTTTTCATTTTGGGGGATTTGTGTGTACTTTCACTGAACCTGCGATAACATCTGCAAAATATGTGTATGTGACCAATGATATGTGTATTTGATCAATAGCCTACCCTATTTTTCTGATGTCAATCATGTCTTTAGGAGGCACTGTAACTAGCTTGCTTACAACTTGTGATGAGTGTGTTGCAGAAATAAATAGGCCTATACTAAAACATTTACAAATGTTTGCTACAGAGGCAGTTAGTATGTTATAAATTTCGAGATATGAATTATGAAAGCCCATTTTTTTTCCGAGGGGGGAGTGCCCTTTTTTCATTTTGAGACCCTGCCCCCAGAAAGGTCTGTGCATGGCCCTGCATACAGTGCAGATACATTCTTCAAATTCATTATTTTACACAACATCTCATAACAGCACTGGAAAACAATGGTTGGCCAACCCCTGACCAAAATGGCTGATCTCATCATACGAAGGTTCATCCATTCTATGATTCTAATTCTATGAAAAAACACACGGGCTAAGAATGGATTGTTTTTTTGTAGCGCGAGTGACCCAGTTTAGAATTGCTAACGTTGAATGCAACAATGAAATGAATCAAATTATAGGCTGCTTATTGTTTGGTGTCACAGCACTATTTGGTTAGATATTGAAACTCTGTCGTCCGTGAATGCAGAGACAGAGGGAAATTGAAGCTGCTTTGCTTGTTTTCCTACCTCAGGAGAGCCGTATCGCCTTGTCGGGTGACCACACTTTCAATCGATGCATAGTCCACAGTTTGTCCAGCGGGTAAGCACGAAGGCAAAAAGCAGCACAGACTGAGAATTATAGCGGTAAGCCATTGACTGGAGACACACACATCCTGCACCGCAATCATTATGTCCATCACAGCTGGATTGAATATTATCCAAGTCGCATGAAAACCTTAAAGCAAAGCTTTTATTCCCACAGTTTCCTCCTCAAAAGCCTAAAGAAATGGCGCGTCGTATAATGTAGTTTTCCAGGTTTGTTTTGTTGGAGCCGTAGCCTACTGTGCGCTAGTAAGTGCAGCCTACTCTCCAGTGGCTTGCACACCATCTAGTGAAGAAATGCGATAAAATGGGAGCAGACCTAGCGGCAGACAACTCCCAGGCTCTGATCCTGTTGCCATGCGGCCGTTTCCCAGGCAACCTGTTCCCAGTGGTTCGTGATAGAGCAGTTAAAGGGTTGTCACTAGTTACCACAGCCAGAAAGTCAAAAAAACAAAGAATGAACAAAAATGTGTTTTTTTGTCATTATTTAATCTTAGGGTTATGCATAATGTTCGTAGTGTGGTTAAATCTGGGGTTAAGGTTAGAGTTTCGTTTAAAATAAGAGTTTAATAAGAGAAATTGTAGCTATTTATAGGCGGGGTTTAGCCATAATGATGATTTTGTGGCTGAGGTAACTAGAGACGACCCAGTAAAGGTGCTACAGTACTGTCTACATCACTACCCAATAGCAATTAAAGATCGATTGGAGAATCATCCTCAGGGACAGATCGAAATTTACTGGGGGCAGGGGTGATTCAAAATAGGGGAGGGATGTAACAATGGTTATGTTTGGCTTTGGGGGGTGAGGGGGGGGGGGGGGGGGCACATGGGAGGGTAGTGCCTTTTTTCCCCTGGTCTGCTCGTATTTTCCCAATAAACAATGGCTTGACTTACTTTTGATATTACCCTAATAAAGTTTAGAAACTTTTGTGAAGTTATGGTATGGCTGATATTAGTTTTATTTTTCTAAATCTGTATAGTAGACGCAGTAGCTGACATAAAGAAATGCTTGTCGGTGGCATATCTCTCTGGGGTCAGACCTAAGCTTCTCTTCCTTTACAGTATATATATATATATATATATATATATATAGTACCATTCAAAAGTTTGGACACACCTACTCATTCAAGGGTTTTTTCTTTATTTTTACTATTTTCTACATTGTAGAATAATAGTGACCACATCAAAACTATGAGAAAACATATCAAATGATGTAGTAACCAAATATGTTTTTAACAAATCAAAATATATTTTAGATTCTTCAAAGTAGCCACCCTTTGCCTTGATGACAGCCATGCACACTCTTGGCATTCTCTCAACCAACTTCACTTGGAATGCTTTTCCAACAGTCTTGAAGGAGTTCCCACGTATGCTGAGCACTTGTTGGATGCTTTTCCATCACTCTGTGGTCCAACTCATCCCAAACCATGTCAATTGGGTTGAGGTCGTGTGATTGTGGAGTCCAGGTCATCTGATTCAGTACTCCATCACTCTCCTTCTTGATCAAATAGCCCTTACACAGCCTGGAGGTGTGTTGGGTCATTGTCCTGTTGAAAACAAATGATAGTCCCACTAAGCGCAAACCAGATGGGATCACATATTGCTGCAGCATGCTGTGGTAGCCATGCTGGTTAAGTGTGACTTGAATTCTAAATAAATCACAGACAGTGTCACCAGCAAAGCACCATCACATCTCCTCCTCCGTGCATCACGGTGGGAACCACACATCATCCGTTCACCTACTCTGCGTCTCACAAAGATACGGCAGTTGGGACCAAAAACCTCAAACTTGGACTCATCAGACCAAAGGACAGATTTCCACCGGTCTAATGTCCATTGCTTGTGTTTCTTTGCCCAAACAAGTCTCTTCTTCTTATTGGTGTCCTTTAGCAGTGGTTTCTTTGCAGCAATTCGTCCATGTAAGCCTGATTCACGCAGTCTCGTCAGAACAGTTGATTTTGAGATGTGTCTGTTTCTTGAACTCTGTGAAGCATTTATTTGGGCTGCAATTTCTGAGGCTGGTAACTAATGAACGTATCCTCTGCAGCAGAGGTAACTCTGGGTCTTCCTTTCCTGTGGCGGTCCTCATGAGAGTCAGTTTCATCATAGCACTTGATGGTTTTTGGGACTGCACTTGAAGAAACTTTCAAAGTTTTTGAAATGTTCCGTATTGACGGACCTTCATGTCTTAAAGTAATGATGGACTGTCGTTTCTCTTTGCTTATTTGAGCTGTTCTTGCCATAATATGGACTTGGTCTTTTACCAAATAGTGCTATCTTCTGTATACCACCCTGACCTTGTCACAACATAACTGATTGGCTCAATGTATATGTTTCTTGTGTATGGACAGTGTGGACAGTACATGAATAGGGAAGGTGTGTACAGCAGTAGTTATATAGGATGAGCCTTGACTAGAATAAGGTTTTTACAGTGCATTTGAAAAGTATTCAGACCTCTTGACTTTTTCCACATTGTGTTACATTAGGGCCTTTTCTAAAATGGATTAAATAAAAAAAAATCCTCAATCTACACAAAATACCCCATATTGACAAAGCGAAAGCAGGTTTTTAGAAATGTTTGCAAATGTTTTACAATTGAAAAACCAATGCCTTATTTACATAAGTATTCAGACCCTTTGCTATGAGACTCGAAATTGAGCTCAGGTGCATCCTGTTTCCATTCATCATACTTGAGATGTTTCTACAACTTGATTGGAGTTCACCTGTGGTACATTCAATTGATTGGACATGATTTGGAAAGGCACACACCTGTCCGTATAAGGTCCCACAGTTGACAGTGCATGTCAGGGCAAAAACGAAGCCATGAGGTCGAAGGAATTGTCTGTAGAGCGCCGAGGCAGCATTGAAAGTCCCCAAGAACACAGTGGCCTCCATCATTCTTAAATGGAAGAAGTTTGGAACACCAAGACTCTTCCTAGAGCTGGCCGCCTGGCCTAACTGAGCAATCGGGGGAGAAGGGCCTTGGTCAGGTTAGGTGACCAAGTACCTGATGGTCACTCTGACAGAGCTCCAGAGTTCCTCTGCGGAGATGGGAGAACCTTCCAGAAGGACAGCCAAATCAAATGTATTTACATCAGCTGATATCAAAGTACAGAAACCCAGCCTAAAACCATCTCCCAGTACTCCACCAATCAGGCCTTAATGGTAGAGTGGCCAGACGGAAGCCACTCCTCAGTAAAAGGCACATGTACAGCCCACTTGGAGTTTGCCAAAAGGCACCTAAACACTCTCAGACCATGAGAAACAAGATTATCTGGTCTGATGAAACCAAGATTGAACTCTTTGGCCTGAATGCCCCGCGTCACGTCTGGCGGAAACCTGGCACCATCCCTACGGTGAAGCATGTTGGTGGCAGCATCATGCTGTGGGGATGTTTTTCAGCAGCAGGGACTGGGATACTAGTCAGGATTGATTGAGTAAAGTACAGAGCAATCCTTGATGAAAACCTGCGCCAGAGTGCTTGAGAACTCCGACTGGGGGCGACGATTCACCAGCCAACAGGACATCAAACCTAAGCACATAGCCAAGACAACACAGGAGTGGCTTCCAGACAAGTCTCTGAGTCCTTGAGRGGCCCAGCCAGAGCCCAGACTTGAACCTGATCGAACATTTCTGGAGAGACCTGAAAATAGCTTAGCCGTGCAGCGACGCTCCCCATTCAACTTGGCAGAGCTTGAGAGGATCTGCAGAGAGGAATGGGAAAACTCCCCAAATACAGGTGTGCCAAGCTTGTATCCAAGAAGACTCGAAGTTGTAATCACTGCCAAAGGTGCTTCAACAAAGTACAGAGTAAAGGGTCTGAATACTTTTGTAAATGTGATATTTCAGTGTTTTATTTGTAATAAATTTGCAAAAAAAATAACTGTTTTTGCTTTGTCATTATGGGGTATTGTGTGTAGCTTGATGAAGGAAAAAAAACAATTGAATCAATTTCAGAATAAGGCTGTAATGTAACAAAATGTTGAAAAAGTCAAGGTCTGTATACTTTCCGAATGGACTGTACATATGAAGTGGGTAAAATAGTATATAAACATTAAAGTGACCAGTGATCAATTACTATGTACATAGGGCCACAGTCTTTAAGGTGCAGGGTACGTGTCTTGACTATCATTAATGTGTTTGACTGTTATTTTATAAAATAATTGCATACCACGTCCAATTATTACGCTATAAAATTAATCATAAGAATTAATTAAGTAGTAATCTGGGGCACCACAGGAAAAGTTATTTAACAAGTTACTATCTATCTCTCACATCAGTCACGGTCAATTAATTCATGTTTATTTACCTTCAGTCTCATTCTGAATGTCGCAAAACTCTTGGAAATGTGCACGAACCCTAGCATAAATGATGAATCAGCGATATTCAAATTGGCTTAATTATTTATTTACTAACTAACTAAATAATCAAACAGAATTACTTAAACACAAACACAGCATAGATTATACATTGGTTACTAACATGATGCAATGAAAAGTCCTTTGTGGACTAAACCGATATGACGGCTTGTTACACAAAATGATGGATTCAAAAGAGGGGGAAGGGAGTGACAAAGGAATTCCACTAAAATCAAATCAAATTTTATTTGTCACATGCGCCGAATAACAGGTGTAGACCTTAACCAACAATGCAGTTTTAAGAAAATACCAAAAAAAACTAAGAGATAAGAATAACAAATAATTAAAGACCAGCAGTAAATAACAAATGCGGGGCTATATACAGGTGGTACCGTTACAGAGTCAATGTGCGGGGGCACTAGTGTCGAGGTAATTGAGGTAATTATGTACACGTAGGTAGAGTTATTAAAGTGGCTATGCATAGATAATAACAGAGAGTAGCATCAGCGTAGCGGGGGGCATTGCAAATAGTCTGGGTAGCAATTTGATTAGTTGTTCAGAAGTCTTATGCCTTGGGGGTAGAAGCTGTTTAGAAGCCTCTTGGACCTAGACTTGGCGCTCCGCTACTGCTTGCCATGCAGTAGCAGAGAGAACAGTCTATGACTAGGGTGGCTGGAGTCTTTGACAATTTTTAGGGCCTTCCTCTGACACCGCCCTGGGTATAGAGGTTCTGGATGGCAAGAAGCTTGGCCCCAGTGATTGTATGGGCCGTACGCACTACCCTTGTAGTGCCTTGCGGTGCGGAGGCCAGCAGTTGCCCATACCAGGCAGTGATGCAATCCGTCAGGGATGCTTCTCGATGGGAAGCTGTAGAACTTTTGAGGATCTGAGGACCCATGCCAAATAAGTTTCAGTCTCCTGAAGAGGGAATAGTTTTGGTGTGCTTGGGACCATCTGTCACTTGAAAGCTCTCAACCTGCTCCATACAGCCCCCGTAAATGAGAATGGGAGTGTGCTCGGTCCTCTTTTTCCTGTCGTCCCACAATCATTCCTTTTGTCTTGATCACGTTGAGGGAGAGGTTGTTGTCCTTGCACCGATACGTTCAGCGGTCTCTGACCTCCTCCCTATAGGCCTGTCTCATCATTGTTCAAGTGATTCAGGCCTACTACTGTTGTGTCCATCAAAAGCAAACTTAATGAATGTGTTGGAGTTCGTGCCTTGGCCGTGCAGTCATGAGCCGAACAGGGAGAACAGGAGGGACTGAGCACACACCCCTGAGGGCCCCGTGTTGAGGATCAGTGTGGGCGGGATATGTTGTTACGTACCTTTACCACCTGAGGCGCGCCATCAGGAAGTCCAGGTTCCAGTTGCAGAAGGAGGTGTTGTTCCCAGGGTCCTTAGCTTAGTGATGAGCTTTGAAGCCACTATGTTGTTGAACGCTGAGCTGTTGTCAATAAATAGCATTCTCACATAGGTTGCTTTTAGTCCAGGTGAGAAAGGGCAGTGTGGATTGCAATAGAGATTGCATCATCTGTGGCTCTGTTGGTGCAGTATGCAAATTGTAGTGGGTCTAGGGTTTCGGATAATGGTGTTTGATGTGAGCCATGACAGTCTTTCAAAGCATTTTCATGGCTACAGACATGAGTGCTACGGATTGGTAGTCATTTAGGGCAGGCTACCTTAGTGTTCTTGGGCACAGGAACTATGTTGGTCCTCTTGAAAACATGTTGGTATTACAGACTCAGACAGGGAGAGGTTGAAAATGTCAGTGAAGACACTTGCCAGCTGGTCAGCGCATGCTCGGAGTACACGTCCTGGTAATCCGTCTGGCCCAATGGCCTGTTTAAAGGTCTTACGATGCTCTCATGCATGATGCTCTCATGCATGTTTCAGTGTTACTTGCCTTGAAGCGAGCATATACGTTATTTAGCTTGTCTGGTAGTCTGTAATAGTTTGAAAGCCCTGCCACATCCAACGAGTGTTGTACATCCAGCCAGTGTAGTACGATTCAATCTTAGTCCTGTATTGACTCTTTGCCTGTTTGATGGTTCCCGGAACATATTCCAATCTGCAAAACAGTCCTGTAGTTTAGCATCTGCTTCATCTGACCACTTTTTTATAGCCCAAGTCACTGGTGCTTCCTGCTTGTAAGCAGGAATCAGGGAGATAGAGTTATGGTCGGATTTGCCAAATGGAGGGCGAGGGAGAGCTTTGTATGCGTCTCTGTGTATGGAGTAAAGGTGCTCTAGAATTTTTGCCCCTCTGGTTGCACATTTAACATCCTGACAGAAATTTGGTAAAACTGATTTAAGTTTCCCTGCATTAAAGTCCCCGGCCACTAGGAGGGCCGCCTCTGGATGTTTGTTTTCCTGTTTGCTTATGGTGATTTTCAGCTCATTGAGTGTGGTTTTAGTGCCAGCCTCGGTCTGTGGTGGTATATAGACAGCAAGAAAAATAAAGATGAAAGATCTCATGATAAGCTGTAGACCACACTATCTCAGGCGAGCAAAACCTTGAGACTTCCTTAGATATTGTGCACCAGCTATTGTTTACAAATATGCATAGGCCCCCGCACCGTGTCTTACCAGAGGCTGCTGTTCTGTCCTGCCAATAGAGTGTATAACCCGCCAGCTGTATGGTCTTAATGTCGTTGTTTAGCCACGACTCTGTGAAACATAAGATGTTAGTTTTGAATGTCCCGTTGGAGGTATATAAGTGCTTTCAGTTCATGCCATTTATTTTCCAGTGATTGAACGTTAGCTAGCCGAATGGAAAGGCAAGGGCAGATTAGCCACTCGTCGCCTGATCCTTACAAGGCGTACTGATCTCTTTCTTCGAAACCTGCTTTTTCCTTTCCAATGAATCACGGGGATGTGGCCCTGTTCGGGTGTCTGTAGTATATCCCTCACGTCTGATTCATTGAAGAAGAACTCATCATCCAATTTGAGGTGAGTAATCCCAGTTCTGATGTCCAGAAGCTCTTTTTGGTCATAAGAGACGGTAGCAGCAACATTATGTACAAAACAAGTTTCGAACAACGCAAAAAAACAATAAAAATAGCATGGCTGGTTAAGAGCCGATAAGACGGCAGCCCTCCCCTCCGGCACCATCCAGATTGAATGTTCCTAACGTACATACAGCTGATAATTATGCTCATGGAAATGTGAATACTTTGCACGTGAATGGCCGCTCATTCGAAAGAATTGCAATGTACATATTTACATGTGTATGTCTTTGCTGTCTCTCTGTTGAAAACAATTGATCCATCTACAGCACATATGTCAGAGTCAAGGCCCGCGGGCCACATCCGGCCCGCGAGAAGGTTTTTTACGGCCCCTGGGATGATCTTGATTTATTATTAGAACCGGCCCGCAGACCGCAGCAAGCCGGCAGCCCGCAGATCTTTTACACGCACCAATACTACATTTCCCACAATGCAACGGTGACGCACCGAGCAGTAGGCTGCTTCATTTCAATATTTATTGGCACAGCAGTCGTCAGCATCACAGTAAAATTAACTTTCAGATACCCATCAAAAATGGCAAAACGGAAGGTGGACACTGAGAACCGGGGGTTTCAAACAAGGTGGGAAGTCGGAGATATAGTTCACGGGAGGTAGCTGGAAAACCCTGTGTGATCTTCTGATGTGGAGAAATAGTGTGCGGTACTGAGAAAGAGTATAAATCTGAGACGAATTAATGAACGAAAACACGCGGACAAACAACAAGAATAATGGACATGGAACAAAGGCTACAAAAGGCAGAGGAATTAAAACGAGGCCTCAAATCTCGACAGGCTCTGTTCAAAAAAGCCAACACAAGGCCAGGCTGCTGTCAAGGCAGTTTTATTTTGGCAGAAGAGAATCGCCTAAATCAGCCCGGCCATTACGGAGGGAGATTTTATCAAAAAACTGCATGATTAAAGTTTGTGACGAAGTTTGCCCAGAAAAAAGGCAACTCTTTTTTAAATGTGAGTCTGAGCAGAAACACCATTGCCGAGAGAGTAGACCAGTTGTCCATCAATTCTAAAAGAGCAGCTTGTGAAAAAGGGAAAAGATTTCATTGGCAATATTCCTTGGCTGTGGATGAGAGCACCGACATTTCTGACATTGCCCAGTTGTCAATTTTCATCCGCGGAGTGGACTCCAGCCTAAGCGTGACAGAGAGTTTTTTGGCTTTACGTCCTATGCATGGCACAACTACGGGCATGTTTGTATGAAGAGGTGTCAAGATGTGTAAATGAGATGGAGCTGCTTGGGAAAAACCTCGTGGTTTGACAACCGACGGAGCACCTGCGATGTGTGGACACAGAGCGGGACTGGTGGCGAAGAACGGGGAAAAAGATGCAAAGAGGAAACGCGACAGGTGACTTCTGACAGTTTATCAATTGTATCTATACAACCAGGAAAGCGTTTTGTCGGTAAAAAAGCTTGAAAAATGGAGCATGTAATGAGCTCATCACGCGACACAGTTAACTTTATCAGAGCCACTGAGCCACTTTCCCAGCTCGCCGACCATGAACAGAGAAGCTCTTACCAGTGCGTTCCCGGACGCGCACAAGTTGGCTGATAAAAATAGGTATGCTTGCCGCTGACTTTCGACGACCGTTTGCTGACTTTGAAGCACAAAAAAGCAGGTTGAACTGCCTTCGGTTAACCCATTTGCTGTTGACGTGGAAAGCTCACCACCAAACCTCCAAATGGAGTTGATTGACCTCCAATGCAATGATGCACTGAGGGCAAGATGCGGCAGTGGTGCTGCGGAGTTCCGCCCGTTTCCTCCCCGACACATGCCCCAGCTGCGCATATCAGCTGCTCAAACGTTGGCTATGTTGCAGCAGCACTACCTGTGTGAACAACTGTTTTCTTTGATGAACCTGAACAAAACATACACAGAAGTTCGACTTACTGCTGAACACCTCCACTCAATTCTGGGATTTCCTCAGCTCCGAGCCTTACCCCGAACCTTGATGACTTGTGGAAAAGATGGGCACCACCAAGTATCACCCTCAACCTCCAACAAGTGAACTTACTGTGCAATCAAATATTTAGAGTTTACTCAGTTCAAGTTTAAAAAGTTAAAGTTATATTTTGTTTTCACTGCCATGTTACTTCTCCTTAAACAAAGTGTTGTTTTTGATTAATAGATTTTTGCACTTTATTTTATGTATTTCAATCCAATTATATTTTAAATATTTCAGTTGAGTGGATGATAGAAATTGCTATTATTGTTTTTCTTTGAGTAAATTTAGCCCACTTTTGCTAAAATAGAAAATATAGGCTACTGATGGTGCCTGATACCGGTTTCTTTCATTTAATGTTCATGTTATGGGGATTTTTATATAAAGGAAATTTGTCTTTTGTGTCTGTTGAAAATTAAAGATTACTGACAGAGCCATAAGAAAATATTGCTTTATTTATCTGATCATATTGGAATATATTTGTTAGGTTTTCAGTAGGTTCAATTAGGTTCACTAGACTATATGCGTCATTTAAAAAWTTTTCAATGAACATTCGAACAGTCCGGCCCTCGGCTTGTAGCTAAATTTTTTATTTGGCCCTCCGTCCATTTGACTTTGACACCCCTGATCTACAGGGAGTAATTTGACAGAAAATCTCTGGTTGTGTAAGTCTCTGGTTGTCCACCAGAGATCACCATGTCACCATGGTTTCGGAGTGTCTGTGAGAATGGATCTTCCAGAGGATGTGTTCGTTAGAATGGATCTTTCAACGTATAACCTGGTGGTTACCAGACTAAAGTACTTAAACAGCTGCAGACTGAATGTTCCTGTGTAGTTTTCTTCTTCTTCTTCGAGAGAGAGAGTTTCAGCGTTTCTAACCATTTCAAAGTGCAGCCACGCTCCACGTTTTTCTGTTCTCATAGAGTCTAACCATTTGTGACGTCCAGTTCAACACCGTCCGCCTGCTTGGTCTCTAGTCTTGTAGTTTTCTTAACCATTTGTAACCTATTCAGCTGGTGCTGCACTTTACTTTAGAGTTCTTCAGCGGGTCCTTTTAAGCACTTGGGGAAAAAGGGTGTTCCATTACGTTTGGCATAATGTCTGTGCTCACGTGGGCGTGATTACTGACTCGATAAACTTTACATGAAAAAACATTTTCTCATTTAACATCACATTTCATCTTCTCACAAATAGTTTCATATTTAATCCTGTAAGTTCCACAACATTTGGATGTAAACCTGACAACTGGGAAATATACACATTCAGAGATACAGTTATGTTGTTATATCGTTCTTAATGAGATCCCAAAACATAAATTGATCTGACACAATTGTTTTTTAAGTACCCACGGACCATTCCAACTGTTTGGATTACAAAAATATTGTTTCATTATTCCACATTTTTATGTTACCGTACTGCAAAGTCTTTCTCTATGGTATCAAAGGGATTTTTAACTTCCATTTCTGCAGAGTGGGAGAGAGAGTTTTCAGTATTTACGACTGTCATAAAACTGTGGTGAGAGAGACAGAGAGGGGGGGATCACCCAAAAGGGCAAGTCATGGCAGTAGAGTACTGGGTGGTAGCAAGCTAGTAAACAGTGACAAAATTTAGGGCAGGGTTTTGGGCAGATGCCAGCTAGTGGTGACTATTTAACAGTCTGATGACCTGGAGATAGAAGCTGTGTTTTAGTCTCTTGGTCCCAGCTTTGATGCACCTGTACTGTCCTGTCTCTGCCTTCTATACTGAACAAAAATATAAACGCAACAATTTCAACGATTTTACTGAGTTACAGTTCATATAAGGAAATCAGTCAATTGAAATGAATTAATTAGGTCATAATCTATGGATTTCCCATGACTGGAAAGGGTTGCAGCCATGGGTGGGCCTGGGAGGGCATATGCCCACCCACTGGGGAGCTAGGCCCTGCCAATCAGAATGAGGTTTTCCCCACAAAAAGGCTTTATTACAGACAGAAATACTCCTCAGTTTCATCAGCTGTCCGGGTGGCTGGAAGAGTGGGGTAACATCTCACAGCAAGAACTGGCAAATCTGGTGCAGTCCATGAGGAGGAGATGCACTGCAGTACTTAACACAGTTGGTGGCCACACCAGATACTGACTTACTTTTGATTTTGACTCCCCCTTTGTTCACGGACACATTATTCCATTTCTGTTAGTCCCAAGTCTGTTGAACTTGTTCTGTTTATGTCTGTTGTTGAATGTTGTTATGTTCATTCAAATATTTACACATATTAAGTTTGTTGAAAATGAATGCAGTTGACAGTGAGAGGACGTTTCTTTTTTTTGGTTAGTTTATACAGTTGAAGTCATAAGGTTACATACACCTTAGCCAAATACATTTTAACTCAGTTTTTCACAATTCCTGACATTTAATCCTAGTAAAAATTCCCTGTCTTAGGTCAGTTAGGATCACCATTTTTATTTTAAGAATGTGAAATATAAGAATAATAGTAGAGAGAATGATTTATTTCAGTTTTATTTCTTTCATCATGTTCCCAGTGGGTCAGAAGTTTACATACACGCAATTAGTGTTTGCATGGCATAACGTTTTTGGTAGCCTTCCACAATCTTCCCACAATAAGTTGGGTGAATTTTGGCCCATTCCTCTTGACAGAGCTGGTGTAACTGTCAGGTTTGTAAGGCCTCCTTGCTCGCACACGCTTTTTCAGGTTTGTTCACAAATCTTCTATCGGGTTGAGGTCAGGGCTTTGTGATTGCCACTCCAATACCTTGACTTTGTTGTCCTTAAAACCTCTCATGGATGAGACGGGCTAACGGGATCGATTTGACAACAGCCAGTGAAAGTGCAGGGCGCCATATTCAAACAACAGAAATCTCATAATAAAAATTCCTAAAAAATACAAGAATTTTATACCATTTTAAAGATAAACTTGTTGTTAATCCCACCATAGTGTCCGATTTCAAAAAGGCTTTAAGACAAAAGCACAGCCATCTGATTATGTTAGGTCAGTACCTAGTCACAGAAAAACACAGCCATTTTTCCAGCCAAAGAGAGGAGTCACAAAAAGCAGAAATAGAGACAAAATGAATCACTAACCTTTGATGATCTTCATCAGATGACACTCATAGGACTTCATGTTACACAATACATGTATGTTTTGTTCGATAATGTTCATATTTATATCCAAAAATCTTTGTTTACATTTGGCGCGTTATGTTCAGTAATGTTTTGCCTTCAAAACATCCGGTGATTTTGCAGAGAGCCACATCAATTTACAGAAATACTCATAATAAACATTGATAAAAGATATAAGTATTATACATGGAACTTTAGATAAACTTCTCCTTAATGCAACCGCTGTGTCAGATTTTTTTTTAAACTTTACGGAAAAAGCACACCATGCAATAATCTGAGTACGGCGCTCAGACACCAAAACAAGCCATAAAGATACCCGCCATGTTGTGGAGTCAACAGAAGTCAGAAATAGCATTATAAATATTCACTTACCTTTGATGATCTTCATCAGAATGCACTCCCAGGAATCGCAGTTCCACAATAAATGTTTGTTTTGTTCAATAAAGTCCATAATTTATGTCCAAATACCTCCTTTTTGTTCGCGCCTTCAGTTCACAAATCCAAATTCACGATGCGCAGGCCAGACGAAAAGTAAAACAATTCCATTACAGTTCGTAGAAACATGTCTAACGATGTATAGATGTTTTAACATAAATCTTCAATAATGTTTCAACCGGAGAATTCCGGTTAACATAAATTCTTCAGAAATGCAATGGAACGCAGCTACCTCTCACAGGAGCACGCCTGAATGAGCTCATGGCACTCTGGCAGACCTTTTACTCAATCAGCTCTCATTCTCCCCCACTTCACAGTAGAAGCCTCAAACAAGGTTCTAAAGACTGTTGACATCTAGTGGAAGCCTTAGGAAGTGCAATATGACCCCATTTAAAATGTATCTTGGATAGGCAAAGAGTTGAAAAACTACAAACCTCAGATTTCCCACATCCTGGTTGGATTTTTTCTCAGGTTTTTGCCTGCMATATGACTTATGTTATACTCACAGACATCATTCAAACAGTTTTAGAAACTTCAGAGTGTTTTCTATCCAAATCTACTGATAATATGCATATCTTAGCTTCTGGGCCTTAGTAGCAGGCAGTTTACTCTGTGCACCTTATTAATCCAAGCTACTCAATACTGCCACCCAGCCATAAGAAGTTTTAAGCCATTTTGCCACAACTTTGGAAGTATGCTTGCGGTCATTGTCCGTTTGTCAAGACCCATTTGCGACCAAGCTTTAACTTCCTGACTGATGTCTTGAGATGTTGCTTCAATATATCCACATAATTTTCCATCCTCATGATGCCATCTATTTTGTGAACTGCACCAGTCCCTCCTGCAGCAAAGGACTCCCACAACATGATGTTGCCACCCCCGTGCTTCACGGTTGAGATGGTGTTCTTCGGCTTGCAAACCTCCCCCTTTTTCCTCCAAACATAACGATGGTCATTATGGCCAAGCAGTTCTATTTTTGATTCATCAGACCAGAGGACATTTCTCCAAAAAGTACGAACTTTGTCCCCATGTGCAGTTGCAAACCGTAGTCTGGCTTTTTTATGGCCGTTTTGGAGCAGTGGCTTCTTCCTTGCTGAGCAGCCTTTCAGGTTATGTCGATATAGGACTCGTTTTACTGTGGGTATAGATACTTTTGTACCCGTTTCTCCAGCATCTTCACAGGGTCCTTTGCTGTTGTTCTGGGATTGATTTTCACTTTTCGCACCAAAGTACGTTCATCTCTTGGAGACAGAACGTGTCTCCTGTGACGTCTGCGTGGTCCCATGGTGTTTATACTTGCGTATTATTGTTTAGACAGATGAACGTGGTACCTTCAGGCATTTGGAAATTGCTCCCAAGGATGAACCAGACTTGTGGAGGTCTACAATTTTTTTTCTGAGGTCTTGGCTGATTTCTTTAGATTTTCCCATGATGTCAGTCAAAGAGGCACTGAGTTCGAAGGTAGTCCTTGAAATACATCCACAGGTACACCTCCAATTGACTCAAATGATGTCAATTAGCCTATCAGAAGCTTCTAAAGCCATGACATCATTTTCTGGAATTTTCCAAGCTGTTTAAAACACAGTCAACTTAGTGTATGGTAACTTCTGACCCACTGGAATTGTGATACAGTGAATTATACTCTCTGTAAACAATTGTTGGAAAAATTACTTGTGTCATGCACAAAGTAGATTTGGATCGCAGAGTAAAGGAAAAGCAGCCAACAAGTGATTGTGTGTTATTTCACAGTTTTGATGTCTTCACTATTATTCTACTATGTAGAAAATTGTAAAAATAAATATAAACCCTGGAATTAGTAGGTATGTCCTAACTTTTGGCTGTTACTATATATTGCATTATTTTATGGCTGGTTATGACAACCACATAAGAGTGTCAAAACCCACATTTATTCAAAATTGTTTTTCCATGCCAGAAAGTTTATTAAATAATTTGTTGTTGTAGTTAATTCTTTACAGTAGAATTATGACCATCCTGTGTCACTTTACTTGGACTAAGAAAATAAAATGTATGACACTGTCAAGAAGCATTAGGACTATCATAATCATATAAGCCAGATAGTGCATTCGGAAATTATTCAGACCCGTTGACTTTTTCCATATTTTGATCGGTTTGAGCCTTATTCTAAAATGTGATTAAATTGTTATTTTTCCCCATCTACACGCAAAATCTGTAAAAAAAAATATATATATATTAAAAATAAAAAACGTAAATATTACATTTACTTAAGTATTCAGATCCTTTACTCAGTACTTTGTTGAGGCACCTTTGGCAGCGATTACAACCTTGAGTCTTCTTGGGAATGACGCTACAAGCTTTGCACACCTTATTTGGGGAGATTCTTCCATTCCTCTCTGCAGATCCTCTCAATCTCTGTCAGGTTGGATGGGGAGTGTCGATGCACAGCTCGTTTCAGGTCTCTCCAGAAATGTTTGATCGGGTTCAAGTCCGGGCTCTGGCTGGGCCCCTCAGGACATTCAGAGACTTGTCCCGAAGCCACTCATACATTGTCTTGGCTGTGTGCTTAGGGTCGTTGTCCTGTTGGAAGGTTAACTTACGCCCCAGTCTGAGGTCCTGAGCACTCTGGAGCAGGTTTTCATCATGAATCTCTCTGTACTTTGCCACATTCATCTTTCCCTTGATCCTGGCTAGTCTCCAAGTCCCCGCTGCTGAAAAACCTCCCCACAGAATGATACTGCCACCACCATGCTTCACCGTAGGGATGGTGCCAGGTTTCCTCCAGACGTGTCGCTTGGCATTCAGGCCAAAGAGTTCAATCTTGGTTTCATCAAACCAAACAATCTTGTTTCTCATGGTCTGAGAGTCTTTAGGTTATTTTTGGCAAACTCCAAGTGAGCTGTCATGTGCCTTTAACTGAGGAGTGGCTTCCATCTGGCCTCTCTACCATAAAGGCCTGATTGGTGGAGTGCTGCAGAGATGGTTGTCCTTCTGGAAGGTTCTGCCATCTCCACAGAGGAACTCTAGAGCTCTGTCAGAGTGACCATCGGTTTCTTGGTCACCTCCCTGACCAAGGCCCTTCTCCCCCGATTGCTCAGTTTGGCAGGGCAGACAGCTCTAGGAAGAGTCTTGGTGGTTCCAAACTTCTTCCATTTATGATTGATGGATGCCACTGTGTTCTTTGGGACCTTCAATGCTGCAGAAATGTTTCGTACCCTTCCCTAGATCTGTGCCTCGACACAATCCTGTCTTGGACCTCTACGGACAATTCCTTCGACCTCATGGCTCTGTTTTTACTCTGACAACTGTGGGACCTTATATAGACAGGTGTGTGCCTTTCCAAATCATGTCCAATCAATTTAATTTACCACAGGTGGACTCCAATCATGTTGTAGAAACATCTCAAGGATGATCAATGGAAACAGGATGCACCTGAGCTCAATTTCGAGTCTCATAGTGAAAGGGTCTGATCACTTATGTAAATAAGGTATTTCAGATTTTCTTTTTTTTCTCCATTTCTAAAAAATACAGTTTGTTGTTATGGGGTATTTTGTGTAGATTGGTGAAGATTTTCTATTTATTTCATCAATTTTAGAATAAGGCTGCACTGTGACAAAATGTGGAAAAAGTCAAGGGGTCTGAATACTTTCCGAATGCACTGTATAGTAAGCGAATGATTCAGTATGTCATGGAATTGACAGTTATAATTTGAACGGCAATAAATAGTCCAAGATTATTCAATGAGATCCTAATGTGTAGTTTACCTGCCTTAGTCAAATATAAACTAATAGTATATTATTGAGCACAATATCCACAGAACAATTACTATCCAATGTTTTTAAACAGTAGATTGGTCTGATTATCAGTAACATTCTACAGCTGGCTAGATTGGCATCTGTGGTTATAAACAATAATCCCATTATTATCTATTATTATTATTATCTAAGGCAATGGCTAACTCTAGCAGTTTACCAACATTTACCCCTGAACACAGCATGCAGCATATTTTTTACACTGTGGTGCCGTTACAATAGGCTAACAACCTTTTGGCTACTGGCCCAACAAGATAGCCTAGCGGTTAAAGTATTGGGCCAGTAACCAAAAGGTTGCTAGTTTGAATCCCTGAGCCGAGAAAGGTGAAAAAAACGGTTAATGTCCCCTTTAGCAAGGAACTTAACACTAATTGCTCCAGGGTCGCCATTGATAATGGCAGACCGTAATCGCACTCTCTGAGGGTGTCTCAGGGACAGTTGGAATATGCAAACAATAATTTCCAATTCACACATGTATTTTAATACGCACTTGTACATGTGTGAAGTAGGACACATATAAAGTGCCTTCAGAAAATATTCATACTCATTGATTTATGTTTTTTTTTTCAATTGTTACAGCCTGAATTCAAATTACATTAAATATACAAGCAATATCCCATAATGACAAACTTAAAACATGTTTAACATGTTTAACATGTTTAAAATTGTTAACATTGTTTTGAAAATTAAATACAGGAATATCTCATTTATATAAGTATTCACACCCCTGAGTCAATACATGTTACAATCACCTTTCACCTTTTTGGGTAAGTCTAAGAGCTTTGCACACCTGGACTGTACAATATTTGTACATTATTCTTAAAAAATTATTCAAGCTCAGTCAAGTTGACTTGGTAGCCATTTTCAAGTCTTGCCATAGATTTCATGCCGATTTAAGTCAAAACTGTAACTAGTCCACTCAGCAACATTCAATGTCGTCTTGGTAAGCAACTCCAGTGTAGATTTGGCCTCGTGTTTTAGGCTGTTGTCCTGCTGAAATGGGTATTCATCTCCCAGTGTCTGGTGGAAAGCAGACTGAACCAGGTTTTCCTGTAGGATGTTTCCTGTGCTTAGCTCCATTAAGTTTATTTTTTAACCTGGAAAAACTCCCCAGTCCGTAATTATTACAAGCATACACATAACATGATGCAGCCACCACTATGCTTGAAAATATGGAGAATGGTAATCAGTAATGTGTTGTATTGGATTTGCCTTTGTACTCAAAGGCAAATCCACTTTGTATTCAGGACAAAAAGTGAATTGCTTTGATACATTTTTTGCAGTATTACTTTAGCACCTTGTTGCAAACAGGATGCATGTTTTGGGAATATTTTTATTCTGTCCAAGCTTCATTCTTTTCACTCTGTCAATTAGGTTAGTATTGTGGAGTAACTATAATGTTGTTGATCCATCCTCAGTTTTCTCCAATCACAGCCATCAAACCCTGTAACTGTTTTAAAGTCACCATTTTCCTCATGGTATTTGTATTTCAATTTATTATGGATCCCCATTATCTGCTGGCAAGGCAGCAGCTACTCTTCCTGGAGTTCGGCAGAATTAAGGCAGTTATACAATTTAAAAAAAACATTACAATACATTCATTACAGAATTCACAACACACTAAGTGTGTGCCCTCAGGCCCATACTCCACTACCATATATCTACAACAAAATCCATGTGTATGTGTGTCTAGTGCGTATGTTATCATGGGTGTGTATGCATGCGTCTGTGCCTATGTTTGTGTTACCTCACAGTCCCACCTGTTCCATAAGGTGTATTTTTATCTGCTTTTTAAATCTGATTCTAATGCTTGCATAAGTTACCTGATGTGGAATAGAGTTCCATCTAGTCATGGCTCTATGTATTACTGTGCGCCTCCCATAGTCTGTTCTGGACTTGAGGACTGTGAAGAGACCTCTCGTTGCATGTCTTGTGGGGTATGCATGTGGTGTCCGAGCTTTGTGCTAGTATTTTAAACAGACAGCTCGGGACTTTCATCTTGTCAACACCTCTTACGAAAACAAGTAATGATGATGTCAATCTCTCCTCCACTTTGAGCAATGAGAAATGGACTTGCATGCCGTTAATGTTAGCTATTCCTGTACTTTTAACGGCCAGCCGTGCTGCTCTGTTCTGAGCCAACTGCAATTTTCCCAAGTCCCTCTTTGTGGCATCTGACCACACTACTGAACAGTAGTCCAGGTGTGACAAAACCAGGGCCTGTAGGACCTACCTTGTTGATAGTGTTGTTAAGAATGCACATCAGCGCTTTATTATGGACAGACTTCTCTCCATCTTAGCTACTGTTGTATCAATACGTTTTGACCATGACAGTTTACAATCCAGGATAACTCCAAGCAGTTTAGTCACCTCAACTTGCTCAATATCCACATTTTATTATGAGATGTAGTTTAGGTTTAGGGTTTAGTGAATGATTTGTCCCAAATACATTGCTTTTAGTTCTGGACATATTTGGGACTAACTTATTCCTTGCTACCCATTCCGAAACTAACTGCAGCTCTTTGTTAATTATATGTTGCAGTCATTTCAGTCGCTGTAGTAGCTGACGTGTATAGTGTTGAGTCAAACATAGACACATTGGCCTTACTCAAAGCCAGTAGCATGTCGTTAATAAAGATAGATAAAAAGCAAGGGGCCTAAACAGCTACCCTAGGGATTTCCTGCTTCTACCTGGATTATGTTTGAGAGTCTTCCATTAAAGAAAACCCTCTGTGTTCTGTTAGACAAGTAACTCTTTATCCACATTATAGCAGGGGGTGTAAAGCCAAAACACATCAGTTTTTCTAGCAGCAATAATGTCAAAAGCTGCACCGAAGTCTAACAAGACAGCCCCCACATTCATTTTATCATCAATTTCTCTCAGTCAATCATCAGTCATTTGTGTAAGTGCTGTGCTTGTTGAGTGTCCTTCTCTATATGCGTGCTAAAAGTCTGTTATCAATTTGTTTACTGTCAAGCACAATTTTTTCCATAAAATTACTAAGGGTTGGTAACAGGCTGATTGGTCGGCTATTTGAGCCAGTAAACGTGGCTTTACTATTCTTGGGTAGCGAAATGACTTTAGCTTCCCTCCAGGCCTGAGGGCACACACTTTCTAGTAGGCTTAAATTGAAGATGTGGCAAATAGGAGTGGCAAAATCGTACACTATTATCCTCAGTAATTTTCCATCCAGATTGTCAGACCCCGGTGGCTTGTCATTGTTGATAGACAATTCTTTTTTTACTTCTTACTTTACGGAATTCAAAAGTACAACTCTTGTCTTTCATAATTTGGTCAGATATACTTGGATGTGTAGTGTCAGCATTTGTTGCTGCCATGTCATACTTACTAAGTCTGCTTATCTTGGAAAAAGTCATTAATGTAGTTGGCAATATCAGTGGTTTTTGTGATGAATGGTGGCTTTTTTCCCCAAAATTTCATTGAAGGTGTTCCAAAGCTTTTTACTATCATTCTTTATATAATGTATCTTTGTTTCATAGTATAGTTTATTATTCTACTTATTTAGCTTAGTCACGTGATTTCTTAATTTGCAGTACATTTGCCAGTCAGTTGGGCTGCCAGACTTATTTGCCATACCGTTTGCCTCATCCCTCTCAACCATACAATTTTTCAATTCCTTATCAATCCAAGGGGATTTAACAGTTTTTACAGTCATTTTCTTAATGGTTGCATGCTTATTAGTGACTGGAATGAGCAATTTCATAAATGTGTCAAGTGCAGCGTCTGKTTGCTCCTCATTACAGACCAGCAAATATTCTTTACATCATCAACATATGAATCATTACAAAACTTCTTGTTTGACCTCTTATACATTATATTAGGCCCAGCCTTTGGAACTTTGGTTTTCCTAGATATGGCTATTATATTGTGATCACTACGTCCTATGSATTTGGATACTGCTTTAAAGCACATTTCTGCACCATTACTAAAAATGTGATCAATACATGTATTGATGATTTCATTCCTGTGCTGTTTGTAAATACCCTGCTAGGTTGATTGACAACCTCAACCAGGTTGCAGGCACTGGTTACAGTTTGACGTTTTTTCTTGAGTGGGCAGTTGATAAGAGCCAGTCAATATTTAAATCACCCAGAAAATATACTTCTCTGCTGATATCACATACATTATCAAGCATTTCACACATATTATCCAGATACTGGATAGAATATGTGGACAACTACAAATACCTAGGTGTCTGGTTAGACTGTAAACTCTCCTTCCAGACTCACATKAAGCATCTCCAATCCAAAGTTAAATCTAGAATTGGCTTCCTATTTCACAACAAAGCATCCTTCACTCATGCTGCCAAACATACCCTCGTAAAACTGACCATCCTACCGATCCTCGACTTCATTGATGTCATTTACAAAATAGCCTCCAATACCCTTCTCAGCCAATTGGATGCAGTCTATCACAGTGCCATCCGTTTTGTCACCAAAGCCCCATATACTACCCACCACTGCGACCTGTAAGCTCTCGTTGGCTGGCCCTCGCTTCATACTCGTCTCCAAACCCACWGGCTTCAGGTCATCTACAAGACCCTGCTTGGTAAAGTCCCCCCTTATCTCAGCTCGCTGGCCACCATAGCAGCACCCACCTGTAGCACGCGCTCCAGCAGGTATATCTCTCTGGTCACCCCCAAAACCAATTCYTCCTTTGGCCGCCTCTCCTTCCAGTTCTCTGCTGCCAATGACTGGAACGAACTACAAAAATCTCTGGAACTGGAAACACTTATCTCCCTCACTAGCTTTAAGTACCAGCTGTCAGAGCAGCTCATAGATTACTGCACCTGTACATAGCCAATCTATAATTTACCCCAAACAACTCCCTCTTCCCCTACTGTATTTATTTATTTATTTTGCTCCTTTGCACCCCATTATTTCTATCTCTACTTTGCACATTCTTCCACTGCAAATCTACCATTCCAGTGTTTTACTTGCTATATTGTATTTACTTCGCCACCATGGCCTTTTTTTTGCCTTCACCTCCCTTATCTCACCTCACTTGCTCACATTGTATATAGACTTATTTTTCTACTGTATTATTGACTGTATGTTTGTTCTACTCCATGTGTAACTCTGTGTTGTTGTATGTGTCGAACTGCTTTTGGTTTATCTTGGCCAGGTTGCAATTGTAAATGAGAACTTGTTCACAGCTTGCCTACCTGGTTAAATAAAGGTGAAATAAAATAAATAAAAAATACTGACTTGTGAAATCCCTGAGTGGTTTCCTTCCTTTCCGGGAATTGAGTTAGGAAGGACTCCTGTATCTTTGCAGTGACTGGGTTTATTGATACACCATCCAAAGTGTAATTAATAACTTCACCATGCTCAATGGGGTATTCAATATCTGCTTTTTGTTTTTTTACCCATCTACCAATAGGTGCCCTTCTTTGCGAGGCATTGTAAAACCTCCCTGGTCTTTGTGGTTGAATCTGTGTAAGAAATGCACTGCTCGATTGAGGGACCTTACAGATAATTGTATGTGTGGGGTACAGAGATAAGGTACAGTAGTCATTCAAAAATCATGTTAAACACAATTATTACACACAGAGTGTGCACCTTATTATGTTACTCTTTAACTCCTAAACTTACTTAGGCTTTCCATAACAAAGGGGTTGAATACTTATTGACTCAAGACATGTCAGCATTCATTTTTTGTTAATTTGTAAAAAATATCCCCCAAATATATTATATTTTGATTTTATGGGGTATTGTGTGTAGCCAGTGACACAACATCTACATTTTATCCATTTAAAATTCAGGCTGTAACACATCAAAATGTGGAAAAAGTCAAGGGGTTTGTATACTTTCTGAATGCAATGTAAGCACCCACCAAATTATTATTATACATTATGAACTAGAATATACAAACAGTGGATTGCTGTGACAAGTCATCAAATAACTTCTCTAGAGGTAAGACAATTATTAAGTTTGGGGTACAAATCCATAAAACTATTCCTTTAAAAGTGCTTTACTCAAAGTTTAAAGTGCAACACCAACCAGGTTTAGTAACTAACACCAAGAATTTAATGCGGATGAATTACCTGACGCATACAAAAACTCACGACATGTCAGTACAATATCAGAAACGTCGACAGACAATTTGTACGTTCGATACGGTGGTATCTTTTTGTGTCGGTACTATTAATTATGCGAGAAATGACGGTGGAAATTTGGAGTCACGCGATGATATGTTGATTGGTCTTCCCACTACGACTTGGAAAAACATGCAGTTTATTTGGCTACAGAAGAAATACGTTATGATGAACTTCACAGGCTGGTGAAAGTGCATGGTGATGAGCTTGAGGGTCTTATTATGGTGGCATGATCATCGATCCTTGGTTGCCATTTGACAAATAAAAATGATCTTGCTCTTATCCATAATAATCTGATCGTGTAGTCTAGCCTACCCGCACTGTATCTGCGAGCTGTTGGCTAGAGGGCGTGTGCCAAGACCAGTGGGCATATTTGCTATTTAACATATTTTGTGACTAAAACATCGGTGGAGTTGAAAATGCTATGGAAACACATTGAACTTTAGATTTTTATTCAGTACATGAAAACTTAAGCAAAAAAGAAAATGTTATGTGCACTACATCATCGCACCACTGCTGCGAAAATGTGCATATTATCTTCATGCGGATTTTAGAATATTTGCATGAAAATTGGATGGAAACCTAGCTAGCTTACTGTCAATGCGGGAAATTAGGTCTGAATCCCATCTTTAAAATCACCCGTTCAACTTGACTAATGTTATGGATTTAAAGCTATTGTTTCCTAAAGTTGTTTAGCGCATGGTCATTTTCTGTAATTGTGATTAGGTCGCAGTTATGATATTGGATAGCATCCACAAGAGAGAAATGCCAATCGATCAAAGTAAACAAATAAATGGGGATGCTTTATTTTACTAAATGGATTTGCTCCATGTTGTAGTGTATGCATCAGTGAATTCAGAAGCTCCTGAGAATTGTAAGGAAAGGCTACTGCTGGAGTAAACTGACCTTTGATGAAGAGTAAGAACCACACATTTGTGTTGAAATATTCCTGGAGTGGACAATGGTTTAACTTMAAYTATAAAACGGGTTGTTTGGAACCTGRATTGGAAGAGCAGCAATCAAGCAGTGCTGTATTCACAAATGTTGCCTGCTACCAGTTCCATCTGAATGATCACTGCACCGCCATGATGATCATGTTTGCTGTCCAAATCATCTCTTGAATTTCTCAACTCACACATTATTTCCCAGCCTAGCATTTGGTTTCCAACAGTGGGGATGAAAGAGAGCGACTCGGATTTACGTATTTTACTGGTTTGTGACCCACTGACATCACCCCCGGTTCGAGGGAAACAAAGCAACCCCAAGAGTTAACACACACTGCATTAGCGTACTGCATTRGCATCAAATWGCCCCCGCGATATGCAACTTTTCAGAGAAGTTAGGAACCAATGTATACAGGCAGCTAGGAAAGCAAAGACTAGCTTTTTCAAACAGAAATTTGCATCCTGTAGCACAAACTCCAAAACAGTTCTGGGACACTGTAAAGTCCATGGAGAATAAGAGCACCTCCTCCCAGCTGCACACTGCACTCAGGCTAGGAAACACTGTCACCACCGATAAATCCACGATAATTGAGAATTTCAAAAAGCATTTTTCTACGGCTGGCCATGCTTTCCACCTGGCTAYCGCTACCCCGGTCAACAGCCCTGCACCCACCACAGCAACTTGCCCAAGCCTCCTCCATTTCTCCTTCACCCAAATCCAGATAGCTGATGTTATGAAAGAGTTGCAAAATCTGGACCCCTACAAATCAGCTGGGCTAGACAATCTGGACCCTCTCTTTCTAAAACTATCCACCGCAGTTCAACCTCTCTTTCATATCTTCTGAGATCCCCAAAGATTGGAAAGCTGCTGCGGTCATCCCCCTCTTCAAAGGGGTAGCCACTCTAGACCCAAACTGTTACAGACCTATATCTATCCTACYCTGCCTTTCTAAGGTCTTCGAAAGCCAAGTTAACAAACAGATCACCAACCATTTCGAATCCCACCGTACCTTCTCCGCTATGCAATCTGGTTTCCGAGCTGGTCATGGGTGCAGCTCAGCCACACTCAAGGTCCTAAATGATAGCATAACCGCTATCGATAAAAGACAGTACTGTGCAGCCGTCTTCATCGACCTGTCCAAGGCTTTCGACTCTGTCAATCACCACATTCTTATCAGCAGACTCAACAGCCTTGGTTTCTCAAATGACTGCCTCGTCTGGTTTACCAACTTTACGCAACTACTTCTCAGAAAGAGTTCAGTGGGTCAAATCGGAGAGCCGTTTGTCCGGACCTCTCGGCAGTCTCTATGGGGGGGCCACAGGGTTCAATTCTCGGGCCGACTCTTTTCTCTGTATAATCAATGATGTCCTCTTGCTGCTGGTCATTCTCTGTATCCACCTCTACGCAGACGACACCATTCTTTATACATCTGGCCTTCTTTGGACACTGTGTTAACCTGTTTGGGCTGCAGGCAGTATTGAAGTCCTGGATAAAAGGTGCCCATTTCAAACGGCCTCGTACTCAATTCTTGCTCGTACAATATGCATATTATTATTACTATTGGAAGAAAAACACTCTCTAGTTCTAAAACCGTTTGAATATAATCTGTGAGTAAAACAGAACTCATTTTGCAGCAAACTTCCTGACAGGAAGTGGAAAATCTGAAATCGATGCTCTGCTCAGGGCCTGCCTATAAATGGCTTATATGTTTAGTATACATGCACTTATACGCCTTCCACTAGATGTCAACAGGCAGTGAGAGAAGAAATGGAGTGTATAACATGATCTGAGTCGAATAAAAGCTCTTGGCATGACGTGACACCAATTTCCTGTTTTCTGGAACGCGCGAGAAGGGACCTGGTATTGCCTTCTGTAAAGCTGTCGTTATAGACGACTAATATCTCCGGCTTTGATTTTATTTGATACATGTGACAATATCATCGTAAAGTATGTTTTTTCAATATAGTTTTATTAGATTATGAAATTTTTTCGGGACGTTAGGCGTGTTGCTTTGTCTGCGTATGTTCAGGAAGGAGAGCTTCGCGCCACTTTGCTGCTTTCCGTGCTAATTGACTGGAGAAGAGGACATTCTAAATCCAAACAACGATTGTTCTGGACAAAGGACCCCTTGTACAACATTCGATGGAAGATCATCAAAATAGGACCCATTTTTGATGCTTTTTCATATATCTGTCGAAAAATGTTGTACTAGTAGTTTGTGCCCAGATTTTGGGCACTCTCTCGCTATAACTAAGCTAGATGTAAGTAAGTTATTTTAGAATTCTAACACGGCGATTGCATTAAGAACTAGTGTATCTATCATTTCCTATACAACATGTTTTTAGTAATGTTTATGAATAGTTATTTGGTCAGAATATGTGAGTGTCAGAAAAATATCCGGACGTTGTGGGAAAAAGGGCTACGTTAGCACAATGTATAACCACTGATTTCAGCTCTAAATATGCACATTTTCGAACAAAACATAAGTGTATGTATACCTGATGTATAGGACTGTCATCTGATGAAGCTTATCAAGGTTAGTCAATAATTATATATATACAATCGCTAACTTTTGCTGCTGGTAAATGGCTTGTGTTTCTGGCTATTGTGGTAAGCTAATATAAGATCGTATATTGTGTTTCGCTGTGAAATATGGCTGGAATCACAAGATGCCTGTCTTTATTTGCTGTACACCATGTAATTTTCAGAAATGTTTTATGATGAGTATTTAGGTATTGACGTTGGTGTCTGTATACTCTGGCTGCTCGTGCTATTTCTGACGTAGCTTGATGGTGCAATGTAAACTGATTTATAGCTCAAATATGCACATTTTTCGAACAAAACATAGATTATTGAATACATGTTATAAGACTGTCATTGATGAAGTTGGGTCTTGGTTAGTTAGGTTGGTTTTTGTGCATGCTACCTGTGCTGTGAAAAATGTCTGTCCTTTTTTGTTATTTGGTGGTGAGATAACATAAATATACGTGGTGTTTTCGCTGTAAACATTTTAAAAATCGGACATGTTGGCTGATCACAAGATGTTTATCTTTCATATGCTGTATTGGACTTGTTAATGTGTGAAAGTTAATTAATTTCTAAAAAATATATTTTGAATTCGCGCCCTGCACTTGAAGTGGCTGTTGTCATATTGTGCCCGGCTTCGGGCTTGCAGCCCAAAGAAGTTAACTTACCTCAGGACAAGCTTCAATGCTTTACAACTCTCCTTCCTGGCCTCCAACTGCTCTTATATGCAATAAAACTAAATGCATGCTCTTCCACCATTCACTGCCTGCACCTGCTCGCCTGTCCAGCATCACTACTCTGGACGGTTCTGACTTAGAATATGTGGACAACTACAAATACCTGGTGTCTGGTTAGACTGTAAACTCTCCTTCCAGACTCACATTAAGCATCTCCAATCCAAAATTAAATCTAGAATCGGCTTCCTATTTCGCAACAAAGCATCCTTCACTCATGCTGCAAACATACCTCGCAAAACTGACTATCCTACGATCCTTGACTCGGCGATGTCATTTAGAAAATAGCCTCCAACACTCTACTCAGCAAATTGGATGCAGTCTATCACAGTGCCATCCGTTTGTCACCAAGCCCCATATACTACCCACCACTGCGACCTGTATGCTCTTGTTGGCTGGCCCTCGCTTCATATTCGTCGCCAAACCACTGGCTCCAGTCATCTATACGTTTTTGCTAGTTAAAGCCCTGCCTTATCTCAGCTCACTGATCACCATAGCAGCACCCACCCGTAGCACGCTCCCAGCAGGTATATTTCACTTGTCACCCCCCAAGCCAATTCTACTTTGGCTGCCCTCCTTCCAGTTCTCTGCTGCCAATGACTGGAATGAATTGCAAAAATCACTGAAGCTGGAGACTCATATCTCCATCATTAACTTTAGCATCAGCTGTCAGAGCAGCTCACAGATCATTGCACCTGTACAAGCCTATCTGTAAATAACCCATCCAACTACCTCATCCCAATATATATATTTTTTTGCTCCTTTGCACCCAGTATTCCACTACTCACACCGAGGTGAGGGCCCTCGGAGTGTGGTGTCAGGAAAATAACCTCACACTCAACGTCAACAAACAAAGGAGTGATTGTGGACTCAGGAAACAGCAGAGGGGGCACCCCCCTATCCACATCGACGGGACAGTAGTGGAGAAGGTGGAAAGTTTTAAGTTCCTCGGTGTACATATCCGGACAAACTGAATTGGTCCACCCACACAGACAGCGTTGTGAAGAGAGTGCAGCAGCGCCTCTTCAACCTCAGGAGGCTGAAGAAATTCGGCTTGTCACCAAAAGCACCACAAACTTCTACAGATGCACAATCGAGAGCATCCTGTCGGGCTGTATCACCGCTGGTACGGCAACTGCTCCGCCCACCAACCGCAAGGCTCCTACCGCAAGACACCTACAGCACCCGATGTCACAGGAAGGCCATAAGATCATCAGGACCACCCAGCACATGCCTGTCACCGCTATCATCAGAGCAGTCAGTAAGGTGCATCAAAGCAGGACCAATAAAACAGCTTCTATCTCAAGGCCATCAGACTGTTTAAACAGCCACCACTACACTTTAGTGACCGTTGCCAACATACTGACTCAACTCCAGCCACTTTAATAATGGGAATTGATGGAAATATGTAAAAATGTATCACTAGCCACTTTAAACAATGCCACTTAATATAATGTTTACATACCCTACATTACTCATCTCATATGTATATACTGTACTCTATATCATCTACTGCATCTTGCCATCTTTATGTAATACATGTATCACTAGCCACTTAACTATGCCACTTTATGTTTTATACCCTTCATTATCATCTCATATGTATATACTGTACTCTATACCATCTACTGCATCTTGCCTATGCCGTTCCGTACCATCACTCATTCATATATCTTTTGTACATATTCTTTATCCCTTACACTTGTGTGTATAAGTAGTAGTTGTGGAATTGTTAGGTTAGATTACTTGTTGGTTATTACTGCATTGTCGGAACTAGAAGCACAAGCATTTCGCTACACTCGCATTAACATCGTCTAACCATGTGTATGTGACAAATAAATTTGATTTGATTTTGATTTGACTTGCACATTCATCTTCTCCACATCTATCACTCCAGTGTTTAAATGCTAAATTGTAATTACTCGCCACTACGGCCTATTTATTGCCTTACCTCCCTAATCTTACCCTCATTTGCACACGCTGTATCTAGATTTTTTTCTATTGGTGTATTGACTGNATGTCTGTGTCTAGCGTTAACCCCACATCCTGAGTAAAGTTGTTTAACCACCATATGTCTGTGTCTAAGTTTAAACCACCATCATCCTCAGTAAGTTGTTTATCCACCATGTGTCTGTGTCTAGTTAACACCATCATCCTCAGTAAGTTGTTTAACCACTCTGTGTTGTAGTCTAGTTAACCACCATTATCCTCAGTAAAGTTGTTTACCACCATATGTCTTGTGTCTAGTTAAACCCCATCATCCTCAGTAAAGTTGTTTAACACCACCATTGTCTGTGTCTAGTTATACCCCCTCATCCTCAGTAAAGTTGTTTACCACATGTGTCCTGTGTCTAGTTAAACCCACATCCATCGCTCAGTAAACGTTGTTTAATCCACCATGTGTCTGTGTCTAGTTAAACCCCATCATCCTCAGTAAAGTTGTTTAAACACCATGTGTCTGTGTCTAGTTAAAACCCCCATGTCCTCAGTAAAGTTGTTTAACCACCATTGTCTGTGTTCTAGTTAAACCCCATCATCCCTCATCGTAAATGTTGTTTAACCACACATGTCTGTGTCTAGTTTAAACCCCATCATCCTCAGTAAAGTGTGTTTAACCACCCATTTTGGGTTTTCTGGGGTTTTTCTGTGTCTAGTTAAACCCCATCATCCTCAGTAAAAGTTGTTTAACCCACCATGTCTGTGTCTAGTTAAACCCATCTCCTCGGTAAAGTTGTTTAAACCACCATATGTCTGTGTCTAGTTAAACACCCATATCCTCCCAGTAAAGTTGTTTTACCCAGCATGTGTCTGTGTCTAGTTAAACCCCACTAATGTCCTCATGTAAAGTTGTTTAACCACACATGTGCTGTGTCTAGTTAAAACCCCATCATCCTCAGTAAAGTTGTTTAACCACCATTGTCTGTGTTCTAGTTAAACCCATCATCCCAGTAAAGTTGTTTAACCACCATATGTCTGTGTCTAGTTAAACCCCATCATCCTCAGTAAAGTTGTTTAACCACCACATTGTCTGTGTCTAGTTAAACCCCATCATCCTCGAAAGTTGTTCTAACCACCATGTGTCTGTGTCTAGTTAAACCCATCTCCTCAGTAAGTTGTTTAACCACCATTGTCTGTGTTCTAGTTAAACCCACATCATCCTACCTCGCCCCCCCCCCCCCACCCCCCAGTAAAGTTGTTTAACCACCATTGTCTGTGTCTAGTTAAACTCCCATCGCCTCAGTAAAGTTGTTTAACCACCACCATGATGTTCTGTGTCTAGTTAAACCCACATCATCCTCAGTAAAGTTGTTTAACCACCACATTGTCTGTGTCTAGTTAAACCCCATCATCCTCAGTAAAGTTGTTTAACCACCATATGTCTGGTGTCTAGTTAAACCCATCATCCTCAGTAAAGTTGTTAACCACCATGTCTGTGTCTAGTTAAACCCCCATCATCCTCAGTAAAGTTGTTTAACCACCATATGTCTGTGTCTAGTTAAACCCCATCATCCTCAGTAAAGTTGTTTAACCACCATGTCTGTGTCTAGTTAAACCCATCATCCTCAGTAAAGTGTTTAAACCACCATTGTCTGTGTCTAGTTAAACCACCATCTATCCCTCAGTAAAAGTTGTTTAACCACCACATGTCTGTGTTCTAGTTAAACCCCATCATCCTCAGTAAAGTTGTTTAACAAAACCCACACCAGATGTCTGTGTCTAGTTAAACCCCATCGTCCTCAGTAAAGTTGTTTAACCACCACCATTAATGTCTGTGTCTAGTTAACACCATCATCCTCAGTAAAGTTGTTTGTAACCACCAAACCACCATATGTCTGTGTCTAGTTAAACCCCATCATCATCAGTAAAGTTGTTTAACCCCATCATCGTCATAGTGATTTGATGTGTAGCAGACCTGTTGGTTTTTGAGTGTTTCTACGTCCCAAAGGGAACCCTATTCCCTACATAGTGCACTACTTTAGACCAGGGCCCATAGGACCAGAGCCCAAAGTAGTGCACTATATAGGGAATATTGTACCATTTGGGATACATCCAACGACACCAAAATCTTATCATCACCTGGCCTAGACCGACCGCCAAGCTGTTCTCTGTCAGCTTGTTACCTCTGCTAAGAAGCTGCAGTTGGGTTCATTAAAGCAGATTGTCATGGCGATAACAGAGAGATAGAATGGGCTTGTTGAGAGGATTCTGTTGGCACACAGACACAATGCTGTAATGACTCAGCCAAAGTGTTTTGATTCATTGATTGAATAACTTGTTTATGATGGCTGTGATGTAAGTGATGTTCTAATGTAATGTCCTTGTTATTGTATCTTGTTATATTTATTGTCTCAGGGCACCATTGAAAATGAGACCCTGGTCTCAACTGAGCTGATTAAACAAAGTGAATAAAACATCTGTGGCTGTCCCAGCCATAATGCCAGGGTGAAATGAAGAAGATAGTAAAGGCGATACGGCCAGAGGAAGTGAAAACAGCTGAATGTGTGGCAGTGACAGAGAGAGCAGGGTGGCATACAAACTAGCAGCTGCCTGGCAGCAGAACTGAGCCAAACTGAACTGCTCGGGCATCCATCTACTCTCAAGAAGTAACGTGTCAGAGGGAGCAGTAAACGTCCATTTATTCATCGATAGAAAGCTCCATGTGGAATTGTACAAGTGAGAACGAATCAAATGCAATCATGACTAAAATTACTAAACGGACAAAGCAGTCACTAATGAAGAAGCTACTTTGGAATCGATGCATTGTATATTTAGTGAAGTAGGTGATGGTGAGGCCTATAGCAATATTGTATCCTCCATTTTACATCACTGCAGACTAAACTAATGCAAGTTCATGGTGCCCATGAAAGTCTGTTGTGCAAATCCCTTATTGTGAACTCTGACCACTGCCCCGAGGCACAATACCCAGGTCAATAACCTCTCAGCTCCACTGCCAGCTAGGGAACAGACCCATTGTTGTCTCTGTCATGGAGAGAGAGAGAGCACGAGAGAGAGAGAAGACAGAAGAGAAAAAGAGTGAGAGAGATGGAGAGAGAAAGAGTGTGTGAGAGCGAGCGAGAGAGAGAGGAATGGAGGAAGTAGAAAGAGTGTGTGAGAGAGAGGAACGGAGGAAGAGAGAAGAGAGAGAGACAGGAGAGAAAAGAGGAGAGAGGAGAGAGAGAGAGAGAGAGAGAGAGAGAGAGAGAGAGAGAGAGAGAGAGAGAGAGAGAGAGAGAGAGAGGAGAGGAGAGAAGAGGGAGACGAGAGAGAAGCAGGGAAGGGAGAAAGAGTGAATCAGAAGAAAACTCTAGTCCAGTCCATCCACAGGACTTAATGAGCACCAATGGTGTGTCTCCAGAGAGAGGGTTCATACTGTCTGCTACACTAGTGGACTGTCCCTGCTCTGAATTATTCATCGGCTCAATATGGGGAGCGACTGACCCTCCTCCTAGCCTCAGTTTCTCTATCTGCTTCCCAAATGGCATCCTATCCCCTATATATCCCCTACGGGCCCTGGTCATAAGAAGTGCACTATATAGGAAATAGGGAAGCCATTTGGGACGCAACTATGTCTCTGTCCTGGGAGCTCCCACTAGGCCTGACTAGACACAAGATGGCTGAAAGAGAAGAGAGAGAAGCAGCTAGCAGCATCCCAGGGTCACAGGAGTCAGGATGTAACATCTGGAACCAGGGACCAAGAGGGAGGGAGGTGGAATATATCCAGGACCAATTCCTCCAGGAGGGACAGACAGAGGATTCAGACTGCAGGTACAAGGATTAGAAAGAGGACATCGCCGCTAGCGGTTGATTCTGCAAAACAAATAATCAACTCTGGTTTCCTTCCAGAGGACCACAGTGGAAATAAGCCCTCGGTCTTTGAGGTGTAGTCTCTGGCTGGAGAAACCTTCTACTTTTCATTATCCAATTCCCCTGCCAGGTGAGGCTGTTCATGCATTGTGGAGATGAACAAATACAATCATACATTCTGTGTCTACATTTCACAGAGAAGATGATCAGTTAAGAATAGAACAGATGGGGAGGGTGAGGAGGGTGAATTAAGGGACACAACATGAATCATATTTCATTAATATATCCAGATAGAGGTATCCAATATAGAGCCAGCGTAACAGAAGTGGCACCCCTGTGACACACATGATGTCATTGAAGCGGGGAGGCTAACGTCCAGACTGGAAAGGGGAGGCTGATTAAATTCCACCCATAACGTACGACGCATTCGGAGTAGTACGTTGTCCCGGATACATACATACGGACGGACGGACGGACGGACGGGCGGGCGTGCGAGAGTGAGTGAGAGACCAACTGAATAAGGCCAGGTCACTTAATTCCATTAACACCCAGGTGGAAGAAGTGCCTGTGTGCTAATTAGGACAGGGACAGACAGACATAAATCAATAGGAGAGAGGAGAGGCTGCGGCCCAAAAGGAACCCTATTCCATATACAGTGCACTACTTTCGACCGGGGCCTATAGAGAATAGGGTGCCATTTAGAACAGAGCCAGAGAGCTCAGCTCACAATATAATATGCAGCACCCAATACACTCTTTACACCCGACAGTGCTGCCTGTCCCACGGTCTGTCCACTCCAATGGAGCCTCCATGCCTATCCCCCGGTCCGGTCTGTCCACTCCAATGGAGCCTCCACTGCCTATCCCCCGGTCTGTCCACTCCAATGGCGCCTCCACTACCTGTCCCCGGTCTGTCCACTCCAATGGAGCCTCCACTGCCTATCCCCGGTCTGTCCACTCCAATGGAGCCTCCACTGCCTGTCCCCCGGTCTGTCCACTCCAATGTAGCTCCACTGCCTATCCCCCGGTCTGTCCACTCCAATGGAGCCTCCACTACCTGTCCCCCGGTCTGTCCACTCCAATGGAGCCTCCACTGCCTATCCCCGGTCTGTCCACTCCAATGGAGCCTCCACTGCCTGTCCCCCGGTCTGTCCACTCCAATGGAGCCTCCACTGCCTATCCCCCGGTCTGTCCACTCCAATGGAGCCTCCACTGCCTATCCCCGGTCTGTCCACTCCAATGGAGCCTCCACTGCCTGTCCCCCGGTCTGTCCACTCCAATGGAGCCTCCACTGCCTATCCCCCGGTCTGTCCACTCCAATGGCACCTCCACTGCCTATCCCCCGGTCTGTCCACTCCAATGGAGCCTCCACTGCCTGTCCCCCGGTCTGTCCACTTCAATGGAGCCTCCACTGCCTGTCCCCCGGTCTGTCCACTCCAATGGCGCCTCCACTGCCTATCCCCGGTCTGTCCACTCCAATGGAGCCTCCACTGCCTGTCCCCCGGTCTGTCCACTCCAATGGAGCCTCCACTGCCTGTCCCCGGTCTGTCCACTCCAATGGAGCCTCCACTGCCTGTCCCCCGGTCTGTCCACTCCAATGGAGCCTCCACTGCCTGTCCCCCGGTCTGTCCACTCCAATGGAGCCTCCACTGCCTGTCCCCCGGTCTGTCCACTCCAATGGAGCCTCCACTGCCTATCCCCCAGTCTGTCCACTCCAATGGAGCCTCCACTGCCTGTCCCCGCTCTGTCCACTCCAATGGAGCCTCCACTGCCTGTCCCCCGGTCTGTCCACTCCAATGGAGCCTCCACTGCCTGTCCCCGGTCTGTCCACTCCAATGGAGCCTCCACTGCCTGTCCCCCGGTCTGTCCACTCCAATGGAGCCTCCACTGCCTATCCCCCAGTCTGTCCACTCCAATGGAGCCTCCACTGCCTGTCCCCCGCTCTGTCCACTCCAATGGAGCCTCCACTGCCTGTCAAGCCCAAACTCATTTCACACTATTGAGATGGCAGCAGATCCACAAGGTCTGCCATGAGAGGTGACTGTATAGTTCCCTTAAGGAAAAGCACCTTTAGTAAATCCGCTTTCTCTGTGAGAGCTTCCCATGTCTGAAATACACTGCCATCAGACACACATAACTGCACCACATATCACACTTTCACAAAATGCATGAAGACATGGCTAAAGGTCAATCAGATTTGTTAACATAATCCCTAGCTGTGTATTGCCGCTTTCCATGTTGTCTGTTGTCTGTAGCTTGTGAGGTGTGGAAACACTTTGTTGCTTTTATGAATTTTGTCTTGCTGCTTTATGTTCTATGTTGCTCTGTCTGTATGCTACGTCTTGGTTGTTCTATGTTGCTCTGTCTCTATGCTATGTCTGCTTGTCCTATGTTGCTTTGCGTGTGCTCACTGCTCAATGATTGTCTATATTGTAATTGTTTTTAATAACCTGCACAGGGACTGCGGTTGAAAATTAGCCGACTGACTAAAACCGGCACTTTTACTGAAACGTTGATTAATGTGCACTGTCCCTGTAAAAATAAAATACACTCACTAAATAAACTCAACAACAAAGCTGGTGCAGATAGGGTGGTGTTGGTCCAAACCTTGATGAACACCAAGACTGGTGCAGATAGGGTGGTGTTGGTCCAAACCTTGAAACACCAAGACTGTTGCAGATACAGTGGTGTTGGTCCAACCTGATGAACACCAAGACTGGTGCAGATAGGGTGGTGTTGGTCCAAACATTGATGAACACCAAGACTGTTGCAGATACAGTGGTGTTGGTCCAACCTGATGAACACCAAGACTGGTGCAGATACAGTGGTGTTGGTCCAAACCTTGATGAACACCAAGACTGGTGCAGATAGGGTGGTGTTGGTCCAAACCTGATGAACACCAAGACTGGTGCAGATACAGTGGTGTTGGTCCAAACGTTGATGAACACCAAGACTGGTGCAGATAGGGTGGTGTTGGTCCAAACATTGATGAACACCAAGACTGTTGCAGATACAGTGGTGTTGGTCCAAACCTTGATGAACAACTAAGACTGGTGCAGATAGGGTGGTGTTGGTCCAAACCTTGATGAACACCAAGACTGGTGCAGATAGGGTGGCGTTGGTCCAAACCTGATAAACACCAAGACTGGTGCAGATAGGGTGGTGTTGGTCCAAACCTTGATGAACACCAAGACTGGTGCAGATAGGGTGGCGTTGGGTCCAAACCTTGATGAACACCAAGACTGGTGCAGATAGGGTGGCGTTGGTCCAAACCTTGATGAACACCAAGACTGGTGCAGATAGGGTGGCGTTGGTCCAAACCTTGATGAACACCAAGACTGGTGCAGATAGGGTGGTGTTGGTCCAAACCTTGATGAACACCAAGACTGGTGCAGATAGGGTGGTGTTGGTCCAAACCTTGATGAACACCAAGACTGTGTGCAGATACAGTGGTGTTGGTCCAACCTTGATGAACACCAAGACTGGTGCAGATAGGGTGGTGTTGGTCCAAACCTTGATGAACACCAAGACTGGTGCAGATAGGGTGGTGTTGGTCCAAACGTTGATGAACACCAAGACTGTTGCAGATAGGGTGGTGTTGGTCCAAACCTGATAAACAATAAGACTGGTGCAGATAGGGTGGCGTTGGTCCAAACCTTCCATTCTTGACTCCCACACCCATCTTTCATTGCGCCACATTTTAAACTGCCCCAGATGTATTTGCTCACTAATGTAGCCTACATTCAAGGACATGCACATTCACATGTTCAGATGAACACAAGCCAGAAGAACACACACTGCCGCTGTGTAGGCCTCTATGGCGCACTTTCATCACAGCATTTTTTTGTTGAACACAAAAGGGGGTCAAAGCAGCCAGGCTCTTTCTCCCTTACGCCCACCAGGGCAGGTGTTCTCAGGCGGCAAATACCGACTCAAACAACAACAACAACAACGACGCCTGCCTCCCAAATGACAGCCCATCTCTGATTCTGCATCCTAATGACTAACAAGGCTAATTAAGCTGTAGCGTTAATGGTAATTCCAGTGTGTGTGCGTGTGTGTAATTCCAGCTCAGCCCCATGATCAGACCATTTCAGAGAAAAAAGGAGGAATTTAGTGAACAAAACAATGGTGAGCCCAGATATACATTTTAAATGACTTGCCAGGGAACCAGGGAATGATGAAACACAATCTGTTAAGAGTTTCTCCACAGATTAGAGGTTCTATACATCCACCCACTCTTCTCCATAGGAAGGAAGGATTGGGAGAGCTTAAGACCACACAGAGCTGGCGCTAGACCAACAGACTTAATATGAGTCTGTCCATACAGCAGTACAGCTATCTGTCCATTTACAAAAGCAGCTTAACTACAGTACAAAACAAGCATCGAATCACAACAAATGTCTGGTTTAGTTCCAGTTGAGGAAGCACAATAACTGCTATAACTATCCTACCATACCAACGCTGCTGCATCCCCATACTTCCATGTTACAGATACTTACACAGACAGACTCACTGCCGAGCCATACGATGTACAACTACTTACAATCCTTATCCCAGTCTGCTGTTCCCACATGCTTCAAGAGGGCCACCATTGTTCCTGTTCCCAAGAAAGCTAAGGTAACTGAGCTAAATGACTA